>NW_009649309.1:451353-520869 GCF_000708025.1 Charadrius vociferus
AATTACTAGCAGGAAATTCTTGGATGGCAGCAGAGAATAACAGAAAATAGCCTAAGCAAACACTATCACTGTAACAAGCAAAAGGCAGTTTTACATACCTGTGAGCTTATCTTTTAATTGCCTTGAAAGTTGAGGCTTGCAGTCAGAAAAGTGATTGCAATAAAGATCGTCTTGTTCACAGTATATACATCCCTGCATCCTCACTGACTAAACAATGTAAAGCAAGGGAAATGTATGACTTCTGGAAATAGATGCTGAGCTACACATTAGCTTACAGAGTCCAGAGAATTCAAGCCTGAAAAGGTAAAAGAAAAGCAATGTGGTGCTGTTTCTGGCTTCTGGCATTAAGTAAGGAAGCAAATTTGCCAGTCAAGGGCGAAATACTGTGCATCTGCTGCCTGTGACAAGAGTTTTCTGGTGTTAATACTTGGTGCACAGCTACTTCCATTTAAGAAGCCAACCAGAGTCCTAGGATCTCCACAAAAGCATGTTTCAAAGTATAATGCAACTGGCTGCATTTTAGAGCCGCTATTGATCTAAAAATCCATGTAACATAAGTAGTGTGCCTTGCTCCAGTCTCATCCTCGCAGCAGACATTTCTGATGGTACGTGGCATGAATGGAGGGTTTGCAGCCATTTCCCTGCTGCCAGTGCTCCCAGAGAGACAACTTTTTTTCTGGGAAAGTGCTTCAGCCAGATGATGTGTTCCCATTCCTTAGCCAGGACAAATCAATTGTTTTCAAATTAATCAGAAATAGTTTGCTTTCTCTTAAGTAATTTGCTATCTGCTTTTCTGTGCAGCTACTTTTAATCTATTGCATTGAAAGCCACCAGATTGATAGCCCAGACTTTGATTTTTTACAGCGCTAACATTACAACGAGGCAGTTCCCCCACCCCAGCAGCACTAAGAGATACCATCTAACAGAATTATTGATCCTACCACCTAACTCAGCTCTGCAGTGCTATTTACTCAAAGTCCTACTATCCTCTGTGTCTACAACCCATACAATACAGGCAACCATGGTAGGAAGCTCTTACTCAACCATCTGCCTGTTAAATTGCTTCCAACTTGGTTTATCAAAATCCCTGTCAGCAGAGTAAGCAACATCCAGTTTGATACAGCCGTTGGCATACCTGCTAAGCCTGCCACCCATGAAGCTTGATTATATTGGATCATTTCATGAGGTGAACACCTGATTCATTACAACCAGCTAGAAGCCACTAAATTCATTTCACATCCCCAAAGACACATCAAATCCAACAACTGATTTGCAGTGGCTTCAAAGCAGCTGAAGTAAAAGACTCTATTTCATTATAAGCTGCCTAAGCCCATGCATTTCCACCGCTGACCACACAGCCTTTACTTTGAACCGCACAAATAGATTAAGGTCATTGTCAAAACAATAGGACAATGTCACCCTGGATGAGCTGAACAGTGACAGCAAGTAAGCAGCAGCTACATGGGAGAGCAGACAGCAGCAAGTTACTAAAGGAGAAAGCAAACTACTTTTCACAAAAGTGAAAACGCCTGATTTCTTTATGCTAAGAAGCCCAGTGGTCTGGGATGTTTTAGGCAGACACTAACCAAATGGACAGCATTAAAACTACCTCTGTCTGCTGCAGTGGAACAGTGTCTGCTGCACACTGCAGAGGCCAGCCAGTACAGCTCTGAGTGGTCACCATTATTGTTGCATATTAAAACATGCCAAATAGAGCCAATGCCCTATAAAAGGAATCTGGCTGGTTTTCTGTATTTGTTTTTGCGCCAAAATAGAAAATTATCGACCAGAGCAGATTATAACAAGGAGAATTGTGACTGCCTAGGACCCTTGCTCTGTGCTTGGGTTACTGTCTCCTATATGACATTTTTGAGTGAAAATCCTGGCCCTTGTACATCTGAGGATTCTGCTGCAACAGAATCTGCTGCACAGAAATCACAACTCAGCAACAAATGGCTACAGAAAAACACAACAGCAAAAAAACAAGCCCCACTAGTAGGCTGCTAAAGCATAAAGACATACAGAAGAAAGATCTGCTTTGACACAGCTACAGTCAATTAACAGTTTCATCCCCTTTCTATACGCATACAAATAAAGTGTTTCTGAATGGGATGCCTTCCTGAAGTTCAGCAACAGCAAGACTTTAGAGTGCAGAGAGATTTCCCCCCAGGTTTGGGCATTGGAAAGATGCAGCCAGCAGCTGTGATGCTATAAACCTCTCTCCTTGTTGAACCCTGCTGCTGTCTATCATGCCCCACACAGCCAGCATAACCACTTCACATTCCTCTGTGTCCAGTTTTATCCCTTCATTGCTTTAAACCTACAGTAGAGGCTGAGGGAATAGTGACTTCTTCACAACACCAAAGCAGCTAACTAGTATCTTAAATTGAAACACTGGAGAAAACTGCTTTCAGAAGCTCACTTAAGGTGGCCAATAAACAAAAAGGTGTATTTTTTTCTGCACTTACTGCTTTGTAAATCCCAAACACATTAGTATCACAGTAAATTCTTCTCATGGCCCTTGGACCAAATAACAAATTCAGTTATTTCACAGCTAGATACTGTGTCCAGAAAGTACAAATGCTTGAGGTGGATATACCCACATGTGTGTGCATCACCTGTTATATTTTCTACAGAAGACAGACAAGAAAAAATCTAGAAGTAACAGAGACATAAGGTCTGCTCTGTCATAGGAAAATAAAAAAATTTGGTGGTATGCAGTGCTTGCAAGTATGTGTGGGAATCCCTGCATGGTAAAGCGGGTTAAGAGATCCTTTGCAGCTATATTACTGAGTGAACTCCACAGACATCTTGGTTACCAGATATGATGAAGTCTTAATACCTGTGTAGGGCACAGTAATACACTTTCTTGCATACTAAGCAATATGGCAGGAATCTGCACTAAAGATTATTTAGACAAGATCCTGTGAACACAAGTGTTATTTGTGACCTGGATCTCAACCAGTTATGCCCTCTGGGATTAGGAGTCACACTCAGACACAGTCAAAGCTATTAGCAACAGCTAGGAAAGTGGGGAAAATGAGAAAACAAGAATCAAAATAGGTAAGATATATCCTGTTTTTCAACAGAGAAAGCAGCTGACTTTCACAAAGGAACATTGCTCTGAAGCAATATATTTCTTGTGGGGGAGGTCAGGGGTCAGGAGGGATGGGACTGGACTGGCAGGACTACCTGAACTGTCCGGGAAACTCAGCAAGCCATGAAGGATGAGAGCACAAACAAGTCTGCCAGTCTGCAGAGCTGGTGACGGGAGTGCTGGGGAAAAGGGAACAAAACCACTGCTGCTGGGAAGTCTGTTGGAGAGAGATGAGAGGCAGCAGCTTAGTTTGGAGGTAAAGAGTGTGGAGAGGGAACATGAAAGTTGTGAACAGGGCTGTAAGGGACAGAGGAAGATTCTGATGGAATATTTCAGTCCTCTCTGCAGAAAGACAAACAAACAAACAAAAAAATACTTGTACCGAAGAACCACAGCCACAAGCCTGATACCAAATTAGCTTGACACATGGCTCTGTTAATTCTGCCCAAGTATTTTCTGTTTGATGACACACTGAATTGCTGCTCACTGAACCAGGGTTATCTCCCCCATGCATTACCAGCCTGGCAATCAGAAGGGAACCTGGCAAACAGGACTAAGAACAAGGACAAAGTAATCTTCTCTCTGAGGCCTGCTGCCAAGCAACAGAGCTGCCTGCCTGCCAGCAGCAGCACTTTCACCGGGGACTCAGTACAAGAGCTCCTCTTCCCTGCAGGTAAGCATGTGTCACCTCAGGGGCAGCCCATCTGCTAACTTCACCACATGATGGACATGGAGGTGGATGCAGGAGGGGAACAGCAGGAGTTAAGAAAATAGCCTTTTGGCTTGCCCCTGCCATCAGCACTCAGTGATGCACTCCCAAGTGCTGGCAACTTCAAGATACAAGGTGCCGGGTGGTCTGATAACATGCTCTCCCTACCCTGCTGCTCCAAGCATCCCTCCCCCATTGTAAATAAGACTTAGCCCTAAGTTCCCAAGGAAACTGTAGCTCTTTAGTACTGCTGACTGAGATTTTCCAGTTCACACAAAGAGGGCAGACCAAGTTAGTCAGACTCTGTAAGAGACCTGATGAAGCACAACTGATTACCAGGATTGGTCTCAGGACCCCTGAAGAGCTGACAGCACAATGGCATGGCCATTACGCTCCAGGCTCACTACTAACCGTGTCATAAGACTTCATTGCTATCCACCACCCCCCAAAAGTGGTTTATTCAAATACAGCTATGTGATCTTCTAGTGGTGTTTTCCTTTGGTGCTGCACCACGAGTCCCAGGAAAACATCTAGAGAGAGTGCAGTAGGGTGAAAAAGCCGGAGAGCTGCAAGCACATAATAAACCATGGGTGAAATCTGACACAGGAGCTCATTGATATCAGCCTTGTGGGCTTTGGGATTTTCCATGCTGATGTTAGAATGACTCACTCAAGCTTGCAGAGTCCTCACACCCATCCGGCCACAGGTGAAGGCCTAAACTGTTCGTCAGTTGTTAGCAAACTTGCTGCTTCCCAGACAGTTGACACCTGAGTACCAATGGAATTACTTGCCAGACTGGGTTATATATTCAAAGATATTGCGCTAAAGAGTGGGGACTTTCCATCTAACACTCATAATATTTTTAGTTCATTTCCCACTCTTTTTTCCACAGCCTCTGGCTTCTTCTTCAGCTTGTGGAGAAAAGGGAATTATGCATGTGTTCCTCCAAATCACATAGTCTAGAGAGGCATCCCACCTCAAAGTTGGTTTCTCAAATACTTACTTAATCCTTTCCACAGTAGTTGTGTTACAGAGACCTCATCAACACTGGGTTTGCATGCAAAAACAACTTGCATTCTATATCCCTCCCCCTCTGCCAAACCCTACTGCCAACTCTTTAAAAGGCAGAATTCTTCATAGCCACCCACAACACATAGCGTAAGTTGAGAACTTTGCAAAAGATTTTTTTTACCTTGGAAATGATACTGAATTTAAATTGTAGTTCTACGTAGTTGCAGAATATTTTAGCAGCTGCTTCTGCCCCTACCCTAATTTCCCGCTCCTCCCTTCCTATTTCCTCTGGTCTCAGTCTACTGGGGTGTTTTGGACTCTTCGCTGAACATTCAGCTCAGATAGAAGAATCAAATCGGTTTTTAATCAAGCATTCAAATCACTGCAGGTAGGCTCATTCGACAGCTTCAATAACCAAGCACTCTTGTGACAAAAGCCACTGACGCATGAAACTCACATATGCTGTGCAAAAGCTGAAGTACTAATGCAACACAATCACCAGGGACTCACCACAGAAGACTACTAACTATACTGTGCAGATAAACTGAGTGTGAATAACTCTAATGCACCACAAGAGACACTAAACTGGGGAGGAAGAGTGGGTGGTACAGAAAATTTCCCAGAAGCCCAAGTTTTGTACCTCTTTTCCAGACTGAGTCTCAGGCATTGCTGTCCTGCATCAAAGTACTCTCTCTTCCAGTTATTCTCTGGATCTTCAGATAACTGAGGTCATCTTCTGCGGTTAGCCAAGGGTTACAAAAGCTAAGGGTGACCAAGAGGTAGCAACCATGCGGAACAACTTGGATGAATACGCAATCTGATACTGAGCCCTGACAGCACAGAAACACCAGAGCAAAGTTCACTTTTCTGGAGGTCTAAATCTTTCTGCTAAGCATGAAGAAACAAAGGTGTTCTCATGTAACAAAAAGCTGAAAACAGGTGCCACACGAATACACTGTCACACAAAAACGTATTTTCAGTTTCAGGCAAAAGCCTAACTGCTTCTCTGTGCTCATGCAACACTATGTTTCTATAACTACAGCAGGATCATAACATTGTTCTATCTAGTCCAAACTTGAGATTGGGGATGCCTCCCCCATTTGCAGAGAGGCAGTATACAACTGGATTTCTAAGGAGTTAATTTTCCGAAGTCCTGAGCACTGACACAACTCACTCTGTCTCTGATGTCCATAAGAGTTTTACTGCTAACTTCAGTGCAAAAAGCATTTGGACAACAACGGGTGCACTTAAAAATTCCACCTGGAGACATTTGTTACAGAAATATGAAGACTGGCATAAAGGCAGTCTGAACAGAAACGTGGAGGTGCAAGCACCAGAAGAAATAGAAAGACAAAGGGTTTAAAGAAGGGCCTGTATTGCTAATGAAGACTACACCCACCACTCCTATCGTCCTTATCCCACGAGGACAACAGGCAATGGGTGGCAACCTGGCCTAAGACTGAGTAAGCAAGGCTCTGCAGCAAAGCACCACCCTGCAACTGCTGCTGAATCCTAAAGGGCACAAAAGATCTGTCCAAAAACATGCTTGTTACATCAAAAAGAACCCCAGAGACTTGACATTTGGCATCCTTTGTCCTCTATGTCACACACAAATGATCCTTGCCAGACCACACCTCCTGGTGCTTGTGGGCATATGGGTACAAGTATGCAGATAAAAGAAATCTATGGCAAAATGAGTGTCAGCAGGTAAAATCAACTTACTTAAAAGATTTTTTTTTGAGTAAATACTATTTTCCCCTTCCATAAGATCTTGCACTGAATTTTGTTACACTAAATCTTCTACAAGTCATTCTCCATAACTTTAAAAAGTGGGATTCCATTTAAGTTTCCTTCATAAATTAAAACTCTTCTGCTTGTCTACAGCATCTCACCATTCTCAGAGTTGCTCAGGCCACAGACTCTAGGTTCTCCTAAGTGGGAAACTTCTTGATCAAAAGCTACTGCAATACTTCGTGTGAATTCCTGTTTTTTACAGCTCAGGTAGTAAGGACTGAACATGAGTCCAAGGAGGTTAACGGGTTAGACTATTACATAACAACTGACAAACTATTTATTCAATTTCTCACCGTATTACTACCATGGTTGAAACTTCTATGAAATAAGATTTTCTTCACTTCGGGGAAAAAGGAAATGCTTTCAAATCTAATGGTACTTTTAGGCATCTTAAGGTAAATTTTCCATTTTACAGGAAGATTCTGGTGCCAACCTGTATCTCCTGTTCTTCACTTATGATAAAATAGAAATTACAGTTGGACAGTTAATGAGCCACTTATATGTGCCACACAAAGGAGAGATGCTACAGTGCCAAACATTTTAGTGTCTGAGTCTGTCAAAGAAAATAGGTTTATAATTCTCACATGTTTAAAAAAAAAAAATCTACACTAAAAGTAAGACCAGACACTGAAATTCATATCTGCAGTAGGCTGTCTGAGAGATATAAGGCATCTCCCAGCCCAGCCTCTACTAACAAATACTCAGCACGGGAATTGTATCCAGTTTGTGTTGGAATGATACATTTCCTCCTCCCACTTTCTTTTCTTGACAAGATTAGTTTCCCTGGGATGAAGGGAAAAGAGAAGCATGTGGCAGTGATGCATGCAGTCCTGGTTCTGTGATAAGAAGAGACTGCAAACCCACCACACTGAATCCTGCCAAACATCTGCTCATGTGAACTAGATTATGGGACTTTCTGTTGGTTGACTTGTTTATTTAAATTATACCAGGGACCTGAATTTACATCTCTGAACCCTACTTTGCTTCATGCATTTCAAATTGTTTACACTGCTTTATTTGGCTATAAGATTCCATACAGAAGGAAAAGAAAGTTCCCCAAACTCTGTAAGTATTCACATGCAATCTAATGTAGGAAAAAACTGAAACCCCGTAAGAATCTCGAGAAGAATTTGTAACACATACAGCACTTGCAAAGATGAACTTCTATAAAGGTCACATTCTACCAGTGGATAGATAAAACCTGTCCTACCTTGTGGATGAATTTACCATTAAGAATGCTGTTACTTGTCTTAATGAGACACTCCTAACATCTGATACTCAGTAAAAAGACATTAAGATGTTGATCCTTTTTGAGTTCAAGCTAGTCACTAGAAGAACTTGGGGGAAGAATGGTATATACAAGCACAAACAAATGCTACTCAACACAAGACCAACATGTTTGAAGCTCTAAGCAGCCTTCATAAAGAATCCTCCACTTTCAGCAAAGAGCGATTAGTCACTTCTTGCTCCTCTACAAAACGAAGGTGCTCTCTCACTTACATCCCTTATGGAAAACAACATTTTGGGATTGGACTTCTGGGTCCAAAATCCCAGCTACAGACCTCTTCAGGAAACAAAACTTTCTCCTGAAAAAAACAACAGACTATTATCACTTAGGTAAGCATCAAAACACCTCAAACTACTTAAAAGCACAAAGAAATGAGAAGTCAAAGTTTATTCTATGGGGGATCCTGTGCTTCAAACACAGTCAGAAATTGACCATGAAAATGAAAATACAACTTTTCTAAAACATTGAACAAATTAGAATTCAATGTTTTGTTTCATAAATCCAAGTTATTGTGCAGATAGTCCTTTCACTTTAGGGCATGAAAAAAATCAATAAACCAAACAATTTCTATAGATATTATCCAGACTTCCCAATTTCAAATAGGACCAGGAAAGGTTATACAAAGGACAAGGAAAAGAACATTGCACTGGCATCATTGTAGAATTTAGAAAAAGTTTGGCTATGAACAGCAATTAAACTGGGTTATAGGATTTAAATCTGGTGCTTTGAGACTAAGTTGATTCCTAATTCAGCTGTGGCCTTGCACAGAGAGTGTGGCAGAATTGCAAGGTGATACTGTTTACAAATTTTTTGTGAAGGCAAATCTAATCATCACGTGGTTTACTAATATGATCATACTGCAGGTCCTGAGCTCTTAATTGTATTATTGTATACATGCCTGAGCTTTTTGTGCCATGAAACATTTGTGAGACCTCACCATTTCATGGTCACTTTTGTCCTGCTATCCAGCTTAAATTGTTCCCTGCTTAGCATTCTCCAAACTACCCAGCTTCACTATTCTGCCACCAAGTACGTTTAGCTCATGTTCAACTTCTCAGATGTTTTCACTGCTGCTGTTTTCTGTGCATAAAGGTGTTGATATAAGGAAAAGGCGCCTCAGCTGTCCTTTCCAAAACACAGATGATTCTTACACGTGTGGCTGCGTGTTGAGAGGGAAGGACACTGCCTCCCAACTCCTAAACTTGCATCTGTCTTAGCATAGGATCTATCCCAGTTTTGAGCATTGTATACTTCTAACCAAAGGGACTGTCTGTGTACGTGCATGCTTCCATTCATACTTGTATGCTCCATCCTCATTTCTGTGTCTGCTGATAATATCTATTGCTAGCAATCAGTTGTTGTTAATTCTATTGTTGTCTGCTTTGCACCATTTTCTTTTCCTGTAATTAGCTCTCTGCTAACGTTTCCACCCTCTTGTGCCATAGAGCATCTTTTCTTAGCCATTTGTCCTTTTAGCAGTAGCACACATGCTCCTGGGATCAGTTGTTATGCTCCAGGCTCCCTCCTCCCAAACCTGGCTGCTTCCTATCCAGCTACACATATGCAAACTCATGATTTCCACTAGTCTCCAGACCAGTCTTGTCAACATGGGGCAAAAGTTCAGACAGACATAAAATGTCAGCAAATCTTGCCATTCACCGGTTAGCAGGCATCAGCAGCTACGGGTAGTAAAGCCAAAAACTTGGTGGGATAGGCTGCTACAGTTGCCCAGTACAATCTGCAAAGCAGCGTGCGCTGCCTTTAAAGCTGCCTGCCAAGGGAAGAATGCAATAGTCCAGCCTCTGCTGACGGCATGACTAAGTTGGCAGCATGTCAACTGGAAAAAATCCCTATTGTCTTCTCGTTCCTGTCCTTCCTGTAAGTGTATTCCACCCTGTCTATCAGATGGCCCCCTTTGCGCTGAACTTGTGCTCCCATTGCCTGTTAAGCCAAGGTGGCTCACATTCGCTCCCCATCACAAGCTGTGGAGAGGATGCTCTTGGGTTTTTACACTGAATCCTCAACAAGGTAGACTTGAAAAGTCCACCTTTCCAGCTTGTTTGTCAGCATAGCTTCTTCCCCCTCCCACAGAGTACACGGTTCTTTACACCACCTCCCGCAACAATAAAAAAGAAAGACTAGCATTTCTCGGCAATCACATTAACTTTGATGAATTGTCTGGCAGTGGCACCTGCTGCTAAGGATACAGATGTACAAGATGAACTAAAAGGCATTTCTCCATAAAGCAGATGATATCGCTGCAGATATGTCACTGTACAAATATGTATTTTTCCTGTCATCTGACCAATGACTTTTGGTCTGGCATAGGCATCAATAGCTTTGGGGGACAAATAACTGCAAATAAACTTTGCAGAAATTCTAGTAATGAAACAGACAATATAAGGAAGAATTTCCTTATGTTTCACTGAGAGAAGCTGTTTTTCATTTTGAGTGAAAATTTGCTGGATTTAAAACATCATTAAATACAACTCCAGGAAAAAAGAAAACAAACAACCTGACATGCATTTCACAGTAATAACTTGAGTATTATTACAACTGAGTTGCACTCTGTGGCTACCAACCCTTTCAAATGGAAACACATACACATTCATATTATTAGTTCAATATCAGGAAGGGAAATTCCATTTCAGCAAAGCAGATTGAAAGTTCAGAAAGAATTAGTATGTACCAAGTACAGCATCCTGCAGAAAAATATCCCATTCTGGCTAGGACTTCAGATATAACTACAGTAGTATAGCCACTAGAATATTCATTATAAGGTATATGCAACACCCAATATATATTGCACACCCTGAGGGCACATTTGTCACTTCTACAAGGACTATCAAGGGAGTTAAAAGTGCTGCATAAATTTTTTATTATTTTATTTTATTTTATTTTATTTTATTTTATTTTATTTTATTTTATTTTATTTTATTTTATTAACCTTCAGGGTGAATTTTTTTTTAAGGTGGGCACATGACAGCAACGCAAACGGTCGGTTATTCAGTTCCTCAGCTGACTGCTTTGGCAGTTCAGAATACACAAAGCAACTGCAAAGTTGCTATCAAAACAAGTTGGGGATTTTCCAGCATCAGGCACATTCTGTCCCAGACAACATCATCCTGGTATAGATGGTCCAAAATGGATATAGGGGCTGCTAAGGACAGGGATAGGCAAGGAGAACCAGGTTGGCCACAGGAGGGTGTGCTCTTCAGGTTTGTTGAGTCAAGTAGTCTATGATGAGATCCCATTACAGGTACTAATTCAAAAAGCCTTAATTTAAATTATCTCACAGGCTGCTTTAAGTTCTGCAAAGGATAAAAATTCCTCTTGTGCACATCAGTTCTGGCTATAGTTACACCGTCAAGGGCCTTCCTTTCCAAGATCTCTGCAGGATGTGCACTAGGATTTGGACTACTATACAGCGCATAAGAACATTCGCACTTATGTTAAACAGGATTTAAAATTTATTTCTAAAAGATGAGAGAAACTGACCACCAAACGAGGGGCTTTGAAGTTATGCAGTACTGGCCAATGTCCAGACTAGTTGGGTCAATGTTTTGGCCTAGTCTGGTAATTTTTTGTCATGCCTATGAAGTACAGACCCTTTCCAAAGTGTTGCTGCTTTTAAATTCAGAAGACTTATAAAATTATTTGGGAATCATCTGTAGTGAAATCTGCTGAAGAAATGTTAAAGTAATGTCCTCTTTTTTCAGTCTTAATTTGAGGAACCTTTTTTCAGGGTCTGTAGACTACAGGATGCTTTTGCTTTGTCTTAAAAGGTTTGTCATTAGAAAAACAGAGCAGAGGATCTTGGGACAATACCTAGAAAGACATTAACAAAGTTTTGAGGAGGATTTTGCAAGTATACATTTTTTTTACTTGAAATAATGATTTCCAACCATTACTCTAGGCCAAGTACAACTGCCCTACAATGCAGCCAACCCTCAAAGAACTCTTTCCTCCTATAGCTTTGTTCCAGACTTGTAAAAGTATTTTAAGCTTCCTAATAAAAGAGCTAGGTACCACAATACCTTTCTAAATCTAAACACCAGTCTTTTTCTCACTGATCAAGGCATCGTGCTCTGGAACTAGAAGACACTCTTCCATATCAGTGTACACCTTAATGGGTACAAAATGGCTTGCATTTTATTGGTCTGACTTCTCATAATGCACCAGGCATTATTCTGCCTGATTCCCATTTTTTTATCAATCTGCACACTGTCTGCCAGGAATATTCTAACAATGTGGTCCAGCAGGTTGACCCATCAGACCCTATTCTGTAACAAGCTGAACATGACCAGAGGTGCTTATCTCTCGTTATGGCCTTTGCTGGCCTTGTGTTCTTTTACCAGACAGCCTCTGCCATTGTACTCAATCCTCTTCTGTCAACACTTTGAATTGTTTGCCCGACAGGTAAAATTCATAGCTTACTCTTGTCAACACAGTGCTTTTAGTGTTGGAAGAGGAAAGCTTATAGGCAGAAAAGCACCAAGAGTCTGTTGCTTGCATGCCACTTCCTGGCATATCAATCCCACACAGTCACGTCCTCACAACACATAATCCTAACTGAATGGCAACATATCAGCTACAGAAATTATTTTAGGATCATTCATAATATCATCCTTCTAAAGACAGGGCAATTTTGAGAGAGAAAAAATTGACACATAGCATTTATGCAGTTTTTATCTGACCTTGCTCACATACCTTTTGGCTATTTGCAATTCCTCCTATGGGCTGTGCCGAGCTTCATACTCAGAAACGTCTCTCATGATGGGGCTTCCTAAGTTATCCTTAACAGCAAAGACTTGATACTTCACAGCACAGTTCTGGCTGGAAATAACTCAGGAAGCACATGCCCTGAAATTCTCAGCGAAGACATGAGAATGCGCGATGCCCGAGACTGAATTTTTGCTGCCTCTTCCCACTCCACTCCAGCTGTCCCACTGCACTTCTTAGTTCGAAGTGGGAGTGCTGACAGAATACTTCTCAGATGGGAACAGAAGTTGTCCCGGTCAGGGCTTTTCTCAGATCCTGACAGGCAAAAGGCTATTTTAAATGTGCTGATTAACAGCCATGTGGATGCCTCCACAGGCTGTGCACTGGAGACTGGAGAAAGAGAAAACTCTCCTTCAATAAATTTTGGACCCAGCTCTCCATTCAAACTCTGGCAGACACCACTTGTAAGTGCCAAGAGTATAAGAACAGGCCACAAACATAGCGATAACCTCTGTGGTATACAATCCCAGCCTCCAGCAACATGTGTCTCAGGAAATTCCTGAGCTGGAACTAGTATATTTACATTTAAATGCTTTTCACAGATCTGCTGGCATAATATTGTCTAATTGCTTTTGGCACCCAACACATCTAACAGCAGTAAGTTCTTCGGGTTAACTAAACACGGTGGGAAAAAGTCTTTCCCCGTTTTGCATTTACCACCTGACAATTCAAGTGGTTGTCCTATAGCTTTTGTACCATAAGAAACTGAGAATAACCAATCATCCCTGACTCTTGTCTCCATGTTGTTTACGACTGCCAAAAGACTACATATCCACCCAACCCCCTCCCTCTGCCCAGCTTCTATTATCTGTAAAAGCATCAGCCCTAGTTGAAGGAACAAGTTCTCTGACACTGAGCACATTGTCTGCTGCAGAGGATTAAGGACATTAGTTTCCAACTCAAAGCACATAATCACGCAGAATTATAGAATCATAGAATTAGGACAGACTTGAAAAGACCACATGGATGACAGCAGAACAGGTCATATCTATGTCACTTTACTTCATCTATTAACAAACCTGAATCTTCTATTCTGTGATTGAAGCCTACTACTTATTACCCTATGCCTACAAAGAGCTCTTCCCTTCCTCTTTCCAGCAGCCATTTACAAATTTGCAAAATGTTAAATATCCTTAGCAATCTCCTTTACCAAAGAACTCAAATTCATGCAATCTTCCTTTTAGATTTTATTTTGACCTTGATCATTCTCCCTGCACTCGTATCAAATTGTCCAGTTGATCCACATCTTTCAACTGCAGCTCCCAAAATCTGAACTATATCCCAGCTGAGACTGTGCTAAGTGCCAAAGAGACGGATCATTGCACAGGTCTTATGGGTGATATGTACTGGTTTTGCATTGCAAGATGGCTTTGCCTTTTGAAGCAACACAACATTCCTGACTTAAATTGACAATAACCCCCAGATCTTATCTTATAGGCCTATTTGTACTTACACAGTTGACTATTTCTCAAGTGAAATACATTGCATTTATCCATTTTTTCAGGCTGTTTTTCCAATTTGTAACATAATTTTTGTTACCAAATGCATCTTCTCTCAGAAGATGCCCCTCAATGCCCCCTCAGAAAATATGACTGAACAGTACTTGTAACAACGTAGATGGGGATGCAAAAAGTTTCAGATCCTACAAGAGTATTTTTTAAATTGAGCTATGAACCAGGGTCTGAACTACCTTCAAAATAGTTCCCTCATAGTATCACAGGTGCAGCTCATCTCTAATGAGGTTTCACAAGATAATTAAATCCTGACAGCTTGGGCAAACATCCAAATCTTTAGTTATTCACCTTAGCTGACAACTCTGGCAGATAGTTTGAAGTGTTGTAATTCCTAACAAAAAGGGCACATAGTATCTGGGGCTGCTGACTGAATATTTGAGATACTTCTCATTGCTTTATCCACAGTAGGTGAAAAAAGGCATTAGATAAAGTGCTGCCGTTAAAAAAGACTTTCTCATGTTCTTGTTATTTTAGGCAGCTCTGCTATTGGTACAATGACACCGACAGTTTTGCCATGTCACTTCTTCAAAATACCCATTCAACTATTTATTGTGCAGTGCTGATGACTATCCTAATGTCCTGTAACATATTTCTAACTCTTACTGAACCTCCCAAAAGGGGAACATACAGTGAGGCCAGCACATAGGACACGGGTAGGCAGAATTACCGCATCTATTCTTGTCCTCATACTTTATACAACTCATGGAATATCCTTTAAGCTATCCGCGGTCCATATTCACCCTCTGTAAAATGGCATTAGTGAGAAGAACACAAAACAACTTTCAGAAGTGGGATGGCCCTCCTGGGAGTGGTGCATTGGCAATTAATTTGGCAGCTCTGAAGGGGTAAAGATGGCATTAGTGATAAATAGATTTTATTCCCATAACACTTCTGTTGTAAAATCATCTTCATTACACAGATTGGGAAACTGAAAAGCAGGAAAATTAGGTGACTCAATTCCATCAGCAAGGCTGAAATAGAATCCAGGTCATGCACCCAAGCCCAGTGCCTCACACACATCCCAAGTAAAATAAAACAATACAGATTAAAAAATTCCTGATGTTTGCTTATCATCCTATAACTGTACCTAACACCTCACTAACTTATCTTACAGCATGGAACTACTTTGAGTCCCACAGTTTTACTCCTCATCTTAATACAGCAATATGCTTCTCGCTTTACAAAGTTGTATTTCCACGTGAGATTTCCCAAATTCATTTTGGTTATCTTTTACCGATCAGCCTCAAAATGTAGGAGCTGCATGAGAAAACAGTATCCGCTACTCTGAATATCAGCAATGCTCAGGGAAGTGAGTTGTACCAGCACACTAGAAGGGAAAAAAAATAAGGCGCAAATAGCTTCGGCAGTTGGTTTGCTAAAGTAGGATCACTGGTACACAGCACCAATGCTAATCTATCAAGCTCTTCTAACACAAGGCCATCCAGCAGCACCTGGGGATAGCACAGCTGTAGGTGCCTGTGTTACATGCAAAGAGCCAGCAAAGCAAAAGGCAGGTGCCTGCAGTTATGCCAGGCACGTAGGGGTAGCACAGAGCAGATCCCCACAAGTAGATACACCAAGAGTGTCAGACAAGCGTATGCGGCTGCATCCCGGGGCCTGGAAAGAAGACAGATGAATGCACTTGAACGCTGTGCTTGCTGCAAGGTTTCCATGTGTGGATTTGCATAGTTTTGCCCTAGGCACTACTGGAACACACAATCTGCACACACAGCTGGTGTGGGTACTTCTAGCAACATGAAATCTAGCAAGTCCCTCTGGAAGGAGGATCATAGAGTTATTCAACTCACAGGACATGCCAAAAACTGCAGGAACATAAATTTCTCAAAGTCCTACTAGCAATGGCCTGGAGGACACATATTTGAAAAGTCTCAGGGACAAGAAAAAAAAAAAACACACCCCAAAACCCAATCAAACAAAAAGGTTTTTGTTTACTGCTTTTAAGGGTAATGTTGGTCACAAAAACTTTGGTAGCATCCTAGCAACACTTTCAACAAAAAGTCCTGAGTATAAGTACAAAATTCACTCTTTCATGAAATTGTGCCAAGTTTTACACCACTGAGAATAATCATCTGAACTCTGTCAAAACGGGATTTAAACCTGCAGAGATCTCATGCTGTAACACTGACAGAGTTTGAAGCTTTAGAGAGATCTTTGAGTTAAGCATCCATGTTTTAGGTACCATTTTTAAAAAGCACTTATTGCAGGAGGGCTTTGAAAGACTACTATTTATGTATCTAAATTCCCAGGAATTTCCAGGCTAGAAAATTTCTGGAAAAAAACTGCCATGCAAAAACCAAGGACAAACACTTGCACAACACAGTGTTCAGGTGGGAATGAGCAGCACACCTTTCCAATCACAGTATATCATCCCCAGGTCTCTGGAAGCTTGTGAGGTGTGAAGCTACAAGTCTCTGTGAAGCTGAATTCACACAGAATTTTAAAAGTCATCGTTGGTTTAGTGGGAAATTTTGCATGGTTCAATAGATTTTTAATTATTCACACTCAAATAACTACTCTCCTACTGGAAATCAAAATATTAATGTACGATACCTTGCTGAGAGTGTACAAGCAACACAGGTCCCTCCCAGAGTATCAGCGGTGCTGGGCTCGGACTCATTTCAGCTAGCTGCTCCCCTCCTCTGTCTGCCCGCAGAGCTCTCGCAGTTGGTCTCGCACAGACCAAGAGCTGAGCCCTGATTCATGATTCAGGCTCCAGCCATGGAATGCAGCCATTGAAAACCCAGAACTATTTTTACCCCTGAGCAGCCGCAACATTTCTGCCCCATAAAGACTTCTAAAGCTAATGCCTTACCCTAAACACACACACACCCTGAACCTAACCAGCTAAGATGCATGGTTTAGTGTGGTTTTTAAACTGCGCAGTTGCTATCAACAGGACAAAGCAGCTCAGCCCCTGGCATTATTGTCAGCCCTCAGAAGTCAGACATTTGATCCCAGTTGTCAAAATTAGAAATTCCTCAGAAATGCTTTCCTCCAGGAGATAAGATTAGCTCAGAGCACTGACTGTCTATATGGTCTGTCTTATACACCACCAACCCCAGCATGCATTTAACAAATATGTAATAACATCTTCAGCTAACTAACAGACTGCAGATGAAAATAAAAATCACTACATATCAAATGAAATCACTACATGTTTTAAGGATAACCACAAGGCCAAGGCAACTCCCAAAAAAACCACAAAACAGACAATGGCTTTTTATATAGAACATCCAGAAATATGGAATTGTCTTTAATAAATAATTAGGAACAAATCAGAGCTAGACACCTGAACTAGACACCTGACCTTTCAAGATTATACAGAGAATACTGACCACTAGAAACTTTTACAACTGTGCTGTCTTGAGCCTACAGGATTCTATGAGTGTACTTCAGAAATAAAAAATGCAATCTAGTCTTACTGTGGAGGAATAAAAAACAATTAAAAAGAACTATGTGGATTTTTGCATAATCAACTATAATCGACACAATATACAAGCACTTTGGCAGTGAACAGTCCACAAGCAAGTGCATAGCTGGACATACATAAGGGGTCCAAATACCTAAGAACCAGCAAACTCACTGAGTCAGCTTGCTCATATGTTGCTTTAGACAATGAAAAATAACTGCAGGCAATAACTGCCAATAACTGCAGCAACCCCTATGAGGTCCCTTCAAAGAGCAGCTGCAATGGAACCTATAGTACACATGTATACCCAGAATAACGTTAATGCTACACATAACTTAAAGACAAATTCTTGACCAGATATATCTAAAGCTGGGGCAATTGGCATTCTGGAGATACTCCATTTATGAAAAAGTAACAAAATAATTACAGGAATATTTCTCAGATCACTCACAGCTGAGTACCTTTAGCATCACGCAGACTGATTCCGCAGCTCTGAAGGATCTGGCCCTTTTAAGCAAGACCTTGTACTGGGCATATATCCTTTGCTGTTTCATACTCAGAGTGTCTATTAAAAAAGTGTAGGGGGAACGTAAGGAAAACAGCAATGAAGGAGACTCTTCGGGGAATGAGAAAGCTACAATTAGAGTGTGTAGAAGAACATGAAACATACCTTAAGTGGGCCAGATCTGACATCAATGACCTAAAGCTCAGAAAAGGTGTTAAACAAATAAAGGAGCAATACAAGCTTGTAATGTCCGGAAGGCTGAGCCACTTTAGCCTAGTGCTGTGGGAAATAAAGCAGAAGAAATGCTGTTGCTGTGAAATCATGTCTCTGTGAGAGATTATTCTCAGTGAACAGCCTTTTGCTATTTCTGCAATGAGCTGACTCTCCAGAAGTCCCTTTCATTTGCAGTGAGACACCAGAAACCCCATCAGCTACAAAAAGTTGAGAGAGTAAGTCTCACTAACAAAAACCCTATGGAAGTAGTTTCACAGTTTCAATCGGTTTTCACCTAAGAATTAGGACGTACATGTTTCCAAACAGCTAAATTATTACCAGTTCAAGAATAGACAGTGCCTCAAATTATTTGCTCTCACAAATAAGAGAAAGTGTAAAGGACTGGTATAAAACGTATTCTTTTCCAGCAGAATGTTGAAGGTTCTCCTTGCATATTAACAAATAGAACTCAAAGGAAAAAAAAAAAAAAACCTACACTAATACAAACCTAAGGCTGTCTGATAACACCTTCTGCCTTTAATAACTTATTCAGCAAGTTTCAAACTTTTTGAAAACCAGAAGGTGAAGAGCCAAGAATGAATTTTTAACCAGGCTCCCTCGGAGAGTGCCAACACCAGATAGGAAATTATTCATCATTCTCATAGAAACAGAGAATCATAGAATGGTTAGAGTTGGAAGGGACCTTAAACATCACCTAGTTCAAACCCCACCCACCCCACCCCCCCACCATGGGCAGGGACACTTTCCACTAGCGCAGGTTGCTCAAAGCCCCATCCAACCTGGCCTTGAACCTTCCCCCAAGCTGAACTCACTGGTTCATACAGTCATGCTGGGGGACGGTCAGAGAAGTGTGTAAAACTGGGAGCAGCAATATGAGGCCACCTGTGAGGGCCTCAACATTTAATGATTTGTTCCTAAATGAAAAGTTTAAAATATTTATTTACACACTTGCTTTTAAAAGCAAATCTTTTCCCCTCTGTCCTCAACTTTATGGAAGTGGCTTGGGATCAATGGTGAAAAAGAAAAAAAATAAAAAACATACACAAAGCACACAAACAGGTTTTAGGTATCAAAAGAAGAAATCACCAGAAGTAATGTAGCAGTCACCATGACAATTACCAAAGAGGCTTTAACATATAAGAAAGGAGGAAGGAGAGGAAACAAATGAAAAAAGTAGCAATTTAGGGTGTCAAATTCCAACAAGTTTAAAAGTTTTTGTTCTCCCAGAAAACCCACACTGCTCATCTCACTTTTGAGAATTAGCACCATATGAGGCATCTTTTAAGACATTTTAAAGCAAAATGAAGAAATCCCAAATCACTTTTTCATTAAGATCATATATGCTTATAGAAGAGCTATAATGATACCATCTATCTTTGGTGTTAAACAGTCCATGCAACTGAAGACCAATAGAAAAAAGAATTTGAAACCAATTAATCAATTTTATAGTTTCAATTTTCATGGAGAATAACAAATTATAAAAAATAGCAGTTATAATGCAGAAACTTAGAGGCATCTCCAGGTCTTTCTGTTACTTTTCAAGAAGTACAACCAGACTGTGGATCCTGCTTAAACAGAAAGTGAGGGGAATGACCTGACAGCTGGTGTAATTGCTGCCACTTTCTAGAACTGCTCTGGGGAGACTGCACAGGAAAGAGGGGAAAATTAGAGATTCCTAAAAAGGAGGTGTATTTCTAGCTTAGATCCCAAGCTAGCTGCCTGATAAACCTCTTGCACTTGCATGCAGACAGAAACTAAATGCAAAAAGACACCTACAACATGCATTTCTTTCCTCTTCTTCAGCAGACTCAAGTGCTAGTAATCATAAATAGTTATCATCACTATTCATCCAAAACGCACATGCATGAGAGAGACAAACACGTGTACAACTACCAAGAGCCAGGTTTGTAATCACAGTGCAGGAGAGCTGCTAACTGCAGGCTTAATTTGTGTTCATGTCATTGCAATGTTATGCCCAGCACTGTAAGAAGTCTTACCCACTTCATGGGGGTGAGATGTTTACAGAACCAACCCCACTTGGGATGCAGAGGCCAAGAAGTGATCAACCTGCACCAGTGTAGATCCAGACTGCAAATAAGGAAAAGCTCAAGTTGTGACATTTGCACTTACTTCTGTTTCAAAGGGATAACTGGATCCAAAAAGGAACAAAAGGAAAACTGGAAAAAAAGTATCTCTCAGCCTCTGCTTAGGGCTTGCAGTGATGGAGCTGTATTGCTCAATGGCTTCAATGTACAGTCAGCACACCCAAGAATTATCACTGTACGTCTTATTTCTTTTATCATTTCCTAAAGCATTTACTCTGAGCTACCGTTGAAACAGAATACTGTGCTAATACTGCTCTGACTTAGAAATGCCTCAGTTCAAGAACTCAAGACCTTGCAAGACAGCTATTTAATATATAAATTATCTGAATGTATTGCCAAAAAGAGGTGCAACTATTGAAACTGAATGTGCCTGTAATATTAAGGGCACTCATTTTTGCGTACAAAAGAACTGTCCAACAATGAAATCTGAGGGCGTGTGTGTGGTGCTGTTGCATATGTTAGCAGGAAAGCTTAATTCTACTTGCAACAGAAACATCAAATTCCTTGCAACCATAAAATGTCAAATTAGCAACAGAAAATACCAACATTTTAAATTCAGTACTGAAGCCCACCTCCCATGTGTTTACCTTTAATTTTGGCTTCTTTTATTGTTATATGTTACTTGTCAGATAATGCAAAATGCATTATCAGGCATTTTTTTCAGAAATTCTTGTAGATACTCTCCCTAAATTCTTTCTTAGATCACAGCTTGGTTTTTCCTTCTTCATTTCTTCCCTTATCCCCTCTCTTTATTTCACTCTCCTACATCTAGGGCCACCTCTGTAAAAATATATATACAAAGAAGGAAAGTCATAGCACCTACTGAAAAAAATAATCTCCTGTGTTATTACATTCATGTAACTGCTCCTAGTCCGGTTCCTTAGAATGCAAATTGGGAGGAAATGGAGGACCAAATACAATCATATCAAGACAGTAACATAAATGTTCAGCATTTTAACTTTTCTAAATGGAATCACACATGCAGAATTCAACAGAAACCAAACCAAAATAATTACCCTTCTTCCTCAGGTAATTCAATTTTGAACAGTGCACGTAAAAGATGCTATTTAGCTTGCATGACTTGTAGTAAGTGCCTTTCTTACCGTAAAGTCTCCTTTTGTAAGTAGCAGTGGCTATGCTAAAACATTTTTCAGCACTTCCGGGCTTTCCAGAGAGGAAGACTAAGCAAGCAATACATATTTTGCATTTCTGAGAATCAGCCATTTATTCAGTGTAGCATGTCCATCCTTCAACTGTTCCCCAGTTAAATCCAGCACAATATTTCGTATTTCACAGAGTCACAGAATCACAGAATAGTCAGGATTGGAAGGGACCTCTGGAGATCATCTAGTCCAACCCCCTGCCCAAGCAGGGTCACCTACAGCAAGTTGCACAGGACAGCGTCCAGGTGGGTTTTGTATGTCTCCACAGTGGGAGACTCCACAACCTCTCTGGGCAGCCTGTTCCAGTGCTCTGCCACCCTCAAAGTAAAGAAGTTCCTCCTCATATTAAGATGGAACTCCCTGTGTTCAAGTTTGTGCCTGTTACCTCTTGTCCTGTCACTGGGCACCACTGAAAAAAGACTGTTCCCATCCCCCTGGCACCCTCCCTTGAAGGATTTGTAAGCATTAATAAGATCCCCCCTCAGCCTTCTTTTCTCTAGACTAAAAAGACCCAACTCCCTCAGTCTTTCCTTATAAGAGAGATGTTCCAATCCCCTAATCATCTTTGTAGCCCTTTGCTGGACCCTCTCCAGCAGATCCCTGTCTTTCTTGAACTGAGGAGCCCAGAACTGGATGCAGTACTCCAGATGCGGCCTCACCAGGGCAGAGCCGAGGGGAAGGATGACCTCCCTCGACCTGCTGGCCACACTCTTCTTGAGGCACCCCAGGATGCCATTCGCCTTCTTGGCCACCAGAGCACATTGCTGGCTCACAGTCATCCTGTTGTCCACCAGGACTCCCAGATCCCTCTCCACAGAGCTGCTCTCCAGGAGCTCAGTACCCAACCTGTATTGATGCATGGGGTTATTCCTCCCCAGATGCAGCACCCTACACTTACCCTTGTTGAACTTCATCAGGTTTCTCTCTGCCCAACTCTCCAGCCTGTCCAGGTCACGCTGCATAGTGGCACAGCCTTCTGGCGTGTCAGCCACTCCTCCCAGTTTTGTGTCATCAGCAAACTTGCTGACGGTACACTCTATCCCTTCATCCAGGTCATTGATGAATATATTGAACAGGACTGGACCCAGTACTGACCCCTGAGGGACACCACTCGTTACTGACCTCCAACTAGACTCTGCACCACTAACCACAACCCTCTGAGCTATAGCTGTCATCCAGTTCTCAATCCACCCCACTGTCCATTCATCTAACTCACACTTCCTAAGCTTGCCTGTGAGGACGATGTGGGAGACAGTGTTGAAAGCCTCGCCGAAGTCAAGGTAGACAACATCCACTGCCTTTTCCTCATCCACCCATCCAGTCACACCACCATAGAAGGCTATCAGATTAGTCAGACTTGACTTCCCCTTGGTGAATCCATGTTGACTACTTCTGATAACCTTCTTTTCTTCCAGGTGCTTTGAGATGACACCCAGAACAAGCTGTTCCAGGGATGGAGGGGAGGCTGACTGGCCTGTAGTTTCCCGGGTCATCCTTCTTGCCCTTTTTGAAGACTGGAGTGACATTGGCTATCCTCCAGTCCTCAGGCACCTCACCTGTTCTCCAGGAACTTTCAAAGATGATGGAGAGCGGCCCAGCAATTTACCCAGGGCTGCCACACATGTGGGAGTCCTAACCATATCCAGCGTGCACAGTAGGTGCAGTAGCATACACTTAGACCAGTATTTTTCAGAGTAGGCTAGAAGACTGAGGACAGCTTTTACTATGTTAGCTCAAAGCTGCCACTTTTTTGTGGCTTATCAGCTACGCTTCTAAAACAGGACAGCTAATGCCCTCAGTTCCGACCAAAGGGTACCAGAATGGTAGGTGGTGCAAGATGCTTTTATCTGGGAAATCTAAATGGTTTATGAACAGCATAGACATAGGGAACAATACCTGAAGCTGTGGTCAAAGGAGATAGCTGAGCCTTTATTAGTCACAGTGGGACGTCTTTTATCTGATGGATCAAATCTGGAAAGGGTATCTCTCCAAGGTATTAGGCTGGATCCCACCAGTTTCTCAGCAGCACACAACACTTACTACCCAAGAAAGAAATCTGACAGAAATATCCAACATTCAGCACGACTCTGCACAACACTTATCACCTGGAGGTGGGATTCAAGACTGATCGAATAGCAGTCCAGTTTAGGTGATCAGATGGGCAGCTGCTACCTGAAGACACCAGGTCCCTGGAAAAGGGCAGCTAGTGGGAGAGGTAGATGTTGGAAGGAGCACCTAAAGGTTAATGTCACTGCATGCACACCACGTGGTTACAGGGCATGACAACCTAGACATACACTGTAGCTACCAGCAAAACAGCAGCTTAAACACTATTTATTTTGACATGTATGCATGTACATGCTCTTGTCTTCCAAGTGTTTACCACCTGCCTCAAAGTGTTCTTGGAAGAAAATTTCTGAAAGTGCTTATATCACAATTATTTGCCACTGATTTTTTTTTCCCCCTTAAGTTTATTGGTTCTCAGAGATTATTTGTTCTCTCTAGGTGTATCAGCTGATTTATTAAAACGTAACGCCCCTCTCTGTAAATCTTCCCTCACATATGTCTTTAGACCAGACCACCAAACTACCAAATCACAATTACTAAAGTGTTAGTAGTAAACACTAGTACTAACACAGGGATTCCAAAAGCATTACGTACCTAGCTTACTTGTAAGCTTTGGAAAAGCTACTGACTAACAGGCAATAAAATACACATCTTTAGCTTGTGCGGTCATACACCTTCTCTGCAAAAAATAAATAATTTTCATAGGAGTGCAGAAAATAATTTATCATGACTATTTTTATTTTTTCTTCATAAAAGTAATCTACACAGAAAACTATGGATTCTGAAAAGGACTTCAGCATATACTTAACTAAGCAACTGAATAGACCCATCTCATACACAACCCTGCAAAACAAGAAGTGAGAATCTCTATTGCTGTCTGATGAGGCTAGCCAAGGCTATGCTGCATTTTTTTCCTGAACTGAGACACCCAAAGACAAAAAGCAGGATATTTCCTGCTCCTCTAGACCAAATTGCTCTCTTTAGTATGAGCTAAACAAACAACCTCTATTGAGTATTAGCAGCCCACTGTATCTGGGGTGTACTGCATACTCAGGGCTCTCTACAGTTACAAAGATCATAATGCCACCTTAGGTTCTGCACGGTTCTTGGCCTCAGGAGAAATTATTTATTCTCCTCCTTTTACTTGAGAATACACAAAAATGAAAAGAAAGTAATATTCCTGCAAGCCAGCAGAAGAACTTCCAAACATGCATGTTTCTCCCTCCACTACAAAGCCCATTAGGGATCAGTGAAAACATGCCAAGGAACGTTCAGCCCCTGTTCTGGAAAAATAAGAATCAGGATCAACAATTAATGAAAGCTGGAGTCA
The DNA here is from genome assembly GCF_000708025.1 of Charadrius vociferus. Taxonomy (NCBI): domain Eukaryota; kingdom Metazoa; phylum Chordata; class Aves; order Charadriiformes; family Charadriidae; genus Charadrius; species Charadrius vociferus. Next base: position 476,383 of record NW_009649309.1, read on the forward strand.
TCCAATGTTAAAGTTTCTGCTACCAAGCCAAGTTTCTGCTACAAACTGAAATCAGAGCTACACAGAGGTGAATGCACTTTCCCACTGTGTGGATCATAAATGAACAGCATTAGTCATTTTGCCGTTTGGAATAAAATACTTCTGTGCATTTTCTCAACTATTATTGTTCTACCATTATCACAGAGGCTAGAATTTAAATTTTCCTTGAGTTCCTTGGCATCTAACAAAGATCTGTCGAATGTAACTTGTGGCCGTGTTTCACAGTTCAGCTTTAACCCATGCATGCTTGATTCCTCGTAAATACTAGTTTTTCCTAAAAGTAGTAATTTGCATCAAAGATGTATCATTGTGCTCGGTCTTCAGGCACTGTAGATTGGCACAGCTCCGGCCACTTCTGTGGAACACCATGGATTTATCCCTGCTGAGAAGTCAGCCTGTGTATTTTAAGGCTATGAGGATTGTTAGGCTCATGTGGTTTGCATCACACCAGCAACTGAACTTAGCATACACCGGATGCCACAGCCATACACCGGATCAAGTGTTTCTTGAGAGAGTTAGACACATGTAAAGATGACAACAAACAAGCATGGGAGCAACGTCAAGGCGGTGAGTAAAGAATGTGAGTGGATTTCATAAACACTGCTTACCTTTTCCTCTGGCACAGATAAAGACTCACTATCAAGATTTTCTATTAAACCTTTACAACACTAAGATCTGAATGTGCTGGAAATAACCCAATGCAGTGCACTGGAAAATTGTTAAGCCATAATCATTTTAGCTAAGAACATCATATATATGACAGCTCCACCATTTTCATTACAACTTTGGCAAACATGGAAAGCTTTTTACTCCCCATTTAACAGCTATTTTTGTCAAGGCCAGCATTGCTATTAATACTACAGTATTAGAGGCTCTGGCTGCATTTTAATCAGAACTAGTTTCTCCTTTTTCATTTTAGGCAGAAGAAAAGTGTTGTGACCTACCAGCTTCTCTGGCTGCTGCTGCGAGTCTACAGACGGCACCAATCAGCATTCACAAGGGCAGTACAAGAAAAAGGCAATTCTATCTATCTCTGGTATTTAATTCAGATTTTCTCTCAAGGCAACAGAGGCTCTAACCAGGTAACTGAATCTGGGAAAAGCAAAAGGCAGAAGATACAAAAATCCCTGACTAAATTGATACTTCTGCCGCAAAAAAGACCATGCATTTAAGTGGAACTCAAGGTGATGCTGGAGCCCCTATTGCTGTCTCTTTCTAATTTCTTACCTGCAACTCATTAATTTTTCTTCTGTCCTCTCAGCTGCAGGCAGTGACATTGGAAGAAACAGACGCATTCAGTCTGTTAATACATGGCTCTGTGGCTGGTGTAACCACCACAATTTTGAGAGGTTTGAGAATGGGATGGCCTACATGGCACCAGGCCTGCTGGCATCAGATAGGGTTCATCTTTCTCAAAGGGGGAAGAGGGTCTTTGCTCACGAGCTAGTGGGGCTGACTGACAGAGCTTTAAACGAGACTTGATGGAGGAGGGGGTGTTATCAGGCTTGTCTGTGACAAGCCAAGGGAGGACACACCAAGGATAGAGGGATGGGGTGCTAGTGAGGGCCCTCAACCTGTTGCTCTGATATGTGCTGGGTACACTGCAGCATGCTTGAAGTCTTATGGAGATGAGCCAGATAACAGGATCCAATGGAAAACACGGGTAAAACACCTCAAAGGAAGGCCACCTGGAGAGCAGCACGGGAAGGATTTACAGCCACTCCAGCCAGTAAGTCAGCTTCAACAGGGACACAACTTAAATGACTCTATGCAAACGCATGTAGGATAGGGAACAAACAAGAGGAGTTAGACCCAGCAGGAAAGCATGAAGAACCAGCTTTCTCAGGAAACATACTTCCCCCTTCTTTATTCCCACAAACAATAAAAGTCATTGATAAAGCTGAGGAAAATGGTCAGAGTTCTGCATGAAATACAGCCTGGTATGTAATTAGCAATGCAAGAGAAACCATTCAAAACTAAATGTATTCAAATCAGGTCAGCCACCTCCAGCAACATTCCAGCAAGAGGTAGGCAGAGCAAGGCCTGGCCTTCTTTTCCACCTAGGTGATTCAAGGTTTCCAATGTTTCTAAAAGTGCAAATTTCTCTTGACAGTCATAAATTCGTTTAAAGAGTGATGACAATTAAAGAAACGTAATCTGTCACACTGCAGGGGTTTATTTTACTTGATAATGCATTGATATATATATACACACAAGAATGAAAAGCATATTTTGACATTTAAAGCCATTCTAGCTTGTCTGTGCCACACAGCCCAAGCTGTCAGAAGAAATGTGGGAGTGCTGCAAAGTTTTTAGATAACAACAACTTCTAATTAAGAGATGAAGTTGAATTTTTACCAAATTAGAGCATGCACAGCTTCTCTCACACAAGCAAAAATGAAAAACATTTGGCTAACACTCATTTCTCTGGCCAGTCACTTCCCCAAAGCTGCAACTGTGACTGACTGCAGGCTTTTCTTCTCCAGAACAACAGTCTGCTTTGGAGGCTAAAGCACCAGTCTGAGATTCAGATGATCATGATTCAAACCCTGGCTCTGACACAAGCAACTTCTATAACTTTGGGATAATCATTTAACTGATACTTACTCTGCTTCCAATTTAATCTGTAAAGTCAGGATAATCCTATTTCCTTTTCTTGCACTTTGGGAATAGGGTAGGATAGCTTGGATACTAGAAAGTATCTTGGGCAGCACATAGCTCTCTGCAGGCTAATTTCACCATCCACAAAGAGTAAATGACATTTTTTGAAGCTGCCTGTGCTTTTGTGGACTTCTAGTGATGCTCATTCTCCTCACCTGCATGATACAAAATTGAGTTTTCAGGCAGAAGCCAAAATGGTTAAATTGCAGACAGAATGGAAACAGTGTAAAAAGAGATAACTGCAAAGAACTCAGACAGCATGGACTGTAACTCAAGGCTGGAGCCAGAGTCTAGTACAAGTTGGAGGTTAAGCGCACAATTACAAGACTGGTATGAAAGGAATCTGAGGGACGGAGCACAAAGCTCGCCCAAAGAATAACAAGGCGGCCAGTTCAAGAAGAGAGAAGAAACCACCAAGGACTCTCAGGACCACCACTACGGAAGAAAGTGCATGCGCGGCTGGGAGGGGTTAATGAAATAATTTTCATATGTATAAATCGCATGAATATGTAAAGTTTACAATGTAATAAATAGGGTCTAGCTAGAAGCTGTGGTATGCATGCTGGGCAGAGTGATCCCCCGTGCATCCAGCGCTGCAATAAAGAGAATGCCTGCTTCTTAATACTACATTGGTGTTAAGGAGTTTATTCCTGATTTTGGTGACATGCAAAGATGACCATCATGAATGGATGGCACTGATCTTAAGAATTATCGGTATACATATTAATACCCTTACCAAACTTGTATGAATCTTCTGTAGAAGGAAACTGTGGACCTTTCTTCCAAGGTACATTCTCCAGTGATACAAAATGGAGGAGGAACATGGTTCTGTGATATGGATTAGAGACCATGCACTACAGCCACATTTCTTAAACTGGAAGCATGACGTACGTGTCTGATGAGAATATGGTAAGAGGAACATTTGAAAAGCATAGAGATAATCCCATGCCTGTACAGCTGCAAGAATAGAATGGCTGGCAAGAGTAGTTATCACTTGCCTCCCCCTGCCAGACAGCATCTGCAGGACACTGAACAGCTATGGACCATTCCACTCCCTGCAACGGGAAGGAGAGAAATATTGCTAGCTGCGGTCATGACTGACTATTCCTGTCAGCTATCATCATCTCCAGTAATGGCTTAGTTAGTGGGGGAAGTACAAACAGTCCTTCAAGTTATTTGATGCATGATGGAGTAATGGGAGGGGGAAAGCAACTCCAGCCATGTCTTCCCCCTCTCCCTTTTTTCTCTCCTTCTTTCTCAGTGGTGGAAGAGATAGAAAAGTAGTTGCTCACTCCCTTTGGTCTTTCCCTCCTCTCTCCTTACCTCTTTTGTATCACTTATTTTGAGAACAGTTGGTCATGTATACCAATAAGAGTGAGATCAAAGCTGTTACAAAAAAGATTGGTATGACCTAGAAATGTTTTGAGAAGTACTACTGTGTAACCAAGGTGCCTGTGGAAAGTACCAGGAAAGACCAAAGACGTTCATAATGGCTCTTTCCCATAGGGACACCTACAAGGAAAATATTTCCTTTGCCTCCCATCTCCTCCCTCATGCTGAAAACCATCAGTGTGATACACATCTTGATACTAAAAGGGTGAACAAGTGGTATATCTCAGTCTCAAGATATTGTCAGCATACAGAATAAAGAGGAGGATACACAACCACACCAAATGCATAATTACTGAGGGGTTGATTTCCCTATATAAAGGAAAAGAGACTTTCTCCAAAGCAATTCCCTCAAAAAAATTTTACAGACATTGGCAATTTCTGCAGCCTCACCCACAAAGTACAGAGTTTTTGTCACACAGGATTCTGTGGTGTGGTGTGGGTTTTTTTACAGGTGACATTTACTCACACCTACACCTTACAGTGTTACAAAAAGTTTGGGTTTCAAGCCACAGTAGAAGAGAGGTGCAGGGATTAGGGTTTTAAATGCATGCTTCAGTACTTGCAATAAACTGACTCCTGAATTAGGTGGTTCACAAGATTTAGGATGCTGGCAGAAACCCCCAAAAGGAATTAAATAGCAGTATAGGAAATTCATCTGTCAGTTAGTTCTGCTATTCGTCTAAGGGCACTACAAGCCTGTTCTAAGTCCCTGCTCCTTCATTAACTTCCCTGTGCTGCAACTTAGCACCTTAATTATGCACATATAAATGTCTGTGGGGCCATGTGATAAACTGCGTCACTTAAAGATCAAAAGATCCCTTCCCATTTCTGCCGTGTGTCTGACTCTCCATCATTTTGATGTTCTGGTTTTATGGTGCAGCCCCATTGACGGTCACTTTGATGCAACTGGTAGGACAGCAAAGCACCCACGTTGGCTTCTTTGTTGATACCAGTATTTATCACAGCTTTTACAATTCCGAGTTGTCTGAAGTCACCTGGATACAGCGACACTTCCGTAAATCAGGAGCCACAGTCTAACCTTCAGACAGTGATTTCATCCTCTGGAAACTTTACAGCATTTTCAGGAAAGGTGATTTTCACTTCACAAACTCTGCAGCTGGAGAAGACTAAGCTTAGAAAAGGTCTGCACAGTGATGGCAGCGTGTCAAGAAGTCTCTCCTTGTCTCTCTTAAAACTAGCAGAAAGTAACAAAGCTCTCTTTTGTCAGCACTGGGTTTGTCTCATTGCAAATTAGCTCTCATGAAGACAGAAGCAAGACAAAATACCCATGGAGGAATGGGGTGGATTTGTTTTTACAATGGCTTTTGTTCCATGCAGCAATATGGAAATGCAAGATAAGGGTTTCTATTACCCAGAGGCTATGGGGTACGTTGTAGTCGGAGCACACGTGTAAGTCCCATTAATGCTAACAGGTGCTGAGCATGCTCAGCAAGAGGAGAACAGAGTGACTGCGTTTTCACAGTGGTGTTTATGGACAGGAAACATTTGCTATCTACTTGTCTTCCAACAACTTCAGGGACAGTCCATTACTTCATTCTCTTGGAGAAAATAAAAAGGAACAGAAACACAGGTGCTAATTAGTTGAAACCATTCACGTTATATCATCATTCAACAAGTCCCCATCTGTTTTAGTATTAACGCAATGCCTCAGCTGGCCCATCTGAACACAGCAAGCTGACTATATTAAGAGGTGATGAAAATTTTAGTTAAAGCTCTGCAAAATATACTTTAAAAAGCACAACAGCAGCAAAATAAGTAATCTAACTTGAACCAATGATACTGCACAAGGGAGTGCAGAACTGGCTGAGAAGAACCAGGAGCACGTGTCTCCTGGGGCACAGGACAAGCATTCTCAGCTAAGGCACGAACACATGCCTAAGATACCAGAAAGGCATGGAATAATTCCCAGATGGTTAAGAGCTTCATGTGGCATTTGCAGCAGCTCAGCCTGTCCCATGCAATATTTGATGCATGACATCAGGAGAACACTGTTCTCACCCTACTTTAGCCCTCACAATCTCATGTACATGCCCATCATGCCTTCCAAATGCCAGAATAAACATCTTTTAAATGCACCCAGAGTTAGATATACATTCACTCAAACAGATCATGAAAAGTAGTCCAACTTGTAGTGCCAAGTTCTCATTAAATGTAAGTTGTAGACCATAGGGTTACGTGACTAGTCCAATGTGACTCTCTCATTTACAGTTCAAGTCATTTTCTTGTTCACGGGATCATTCACTGGTGATTGCATGAAAAGGGTCTTTTCCTATAACCAACTCTGTTTACAAGGGTTATGTCTTGTTCTGGGACGTCCCCTGCAACCAACTTTCTCTCCTTCTGCCTCTTCCCTTTACAATACAAACAAACTTCAAAAATGCTTTAGTCCTTCCCATCTTGAATAATCCATGCCAAAACACATAAGCTATTCTGAGATCACTACAATAATTATCTAGCATTCCTTTCAAACAAGTCCAGCTTAGAAATATCTTGCTTAGGTGCTTACAGTCAATGGTAATGACTTCTAACAATACCTTTACAACTTCTTAGTTGACCCTTCAGTAGCTTTGGCCATGCTCCTGCTATTGTTCCATTTCTTTTCATGGCTTCCAGAGACACCATTCCCTGAGTCCTTCTCCTAGTTCTCTGAGTGCTCCCTCAGTGTGTCCTCTGCTGAAATCCCCTCATGCCCCACACCTTTCAGTTTTCTTCTGTAGTTCCATTGGCCTCTGTTGTTTTTGTTCTTTCTATTTCCCTTCCACATTTCATCTCATTTGGAAACACAAATTCAGCTATCCTGATGACTTACAAAATGACACACCTTCTGTTCAAATGGGAATCTCAGCTTGTTTTCTTATATTTTTATGTATGTGTTTAGCAATTACCATGAACTCATCATGGCTAAAGCAGATATCTTAATTTTCTTCCCAAGACCCTCCTGCTCATTATCTTCTTTCCTCATGACTTGTGAACAATAACAGCATCTTCCTGTTGCACCAACTCGTAACTTGAATATCATCTTCATCTTGGAGCTTGTTCTTGATTCTTGTATCTTCTATCTAAGCTATACCTCAGCCTGGCAGATGGTTTCCACATAGTGTCACTAATAAGCCATCCATAGCATCCTCATCTGCAGAGATAAAACTCTCTTGACAAATGCAATCTTGTTCCACAGCTATTTATCCAAAATGCTGCTTTAAAGGCCATTTTCCTAGACCATCCCTTTGGCAATGTTATTACTTTCTACGTAAGTCCCTTTCACATCAATAATAAGTTATGTATCCTTGCTAAGTTTTCCACAGTTTACCCACAAGTCTCTCTCACCTCTTCTTCAATATCAAAAGATCAATTTCTATCTCTGTTGTAGCCCCAGGGATTCTATCAGCTCTAGTCCAGAGTCTGAAAATGCTTTATACCCTATGGGTGGCTTCTAGCTCCACTGAAGTCTGTGGAATGAGGCGGCCAAGATTTTGTCTTACAAATAATTTTTGAAATCAGTGAAATTATTTGCAGTATGTAAAGTTAAGCATGTGCCTCAGGCAAGGTCTAATTCAGAAATGGCTTGCTGGTATCGTTACTGAAGTACAACCCATCTTGTCACAACTGAAGTAGCTAATTCTATCATAGCCAGGTATGATTCATATTAGTGTGTAGAATTTTAAAAAAAGTTAAACAATTATTTCTGCAAAAGCATTTCTGGCAATAGAAATGCAACCATGTTAAGGCTACTATTAGTATAGGAAAGTTTAATAAACGAATAAACAAACAAATTGCAACAAAACTCACTCAGTCCAAGAAACCTTTCTGACAATCTCACCTAAGCTTTTTCTAGGACTGGGACATGGGTATGTAAAAAACAGCCAAATTATAAAAGCTAAACCAAACATACATGTGTATGATCTATATATGTATGCAGATACATAGAGATCAATCTAAAAAATGCATAGTTTTTCTTGAAAAGTATTTATTTCTACTGCTGAAGTTGAAAAATTGACAGCCATAGGAAAAAAAAAAACATATAGCCTCAGTGTAGACTGCGATTCTTCACACTATTGCAGAAACACATGTAAATCAGGACATTAAAAGGATTAAGGACATCTAGGATTGAAGGACTGCTTAGACATGACATCATCCTTTGGCTTCTCCTGAGACTATCTGGGAGAGTGATGATATTGCTTAATGTTTATGGTCAGAATTAGTCTTACAGATACAGCACCAATGATGTTATATGTGTAACAATGATGTAAAAGTATCTAATTCATCAGTTAGACACCAACACTAGGTTTCTACAATACTAAGGCTATGAAAAGAAATCATAGTGGTTTTATAGTATTCTAATGTTAAAATTATTAAATACAAAATTTTGTCATTGATGGACCAAAAATACCGAACAATGCTCAAACTAAAAGTTTAGCTCTGAGTTAATAATTAGGACCACTATGCTTGTTTCCATCACGTTACGCTTACTTTACAGCACTGCATTGTTACTGATTTGATTAGAATTACGTTCGTATAAAACTTTTATAATGTACTAAAAGGATGAGAATATATTTCTTCATTCCTGGTTAAACTAAGATATCATAAGGAGGCAATAAATACAGACCATCTTGCTGCCATTTTTGCAGCCACATTTAAAAATCAGAGCTTCTCTTTAGAAGCACTTTCACTGCCTACTAAAAACTTCAGTCTGCACATAAACCAGGGTAGTTGTTGAACTTGTAAGAAACATTGTGCATCATATGTACAAGGCAGTGGGAGGGGCATAGTGGGAGCTACAGAATGATGAAGTACTGCCCTGGAACCAAAAGCATCGTTGGTACACTCTTCAAAGGACCAAAAATCTGAGGTTTCTGGAAGTAAGACAATAATATAACTAAATGTAGATTAGCATCTCCTAATGAGAACTCAGGAAACAGATGTTGGTGATAGCACATTCACAGCATTTGATGCTCTTTAATGAATGTAGGACACGAGTGGCAAAGTGTGTGTGTGTATTTCTATAGCATTGCTTTTCCGAGGGGCTTTACAGATATTTATTTTCTGATATTTATCTTATTCCTACCGAGAAGCTCTACTTAATGTTAGTTAAAGTTGCTTTGTTCTACTTTAATAGCATTTTTTATGTTCTTGAAAGGCTGGCAAATACACATTTACATTCACTAAATGCATATCTGCTCCTTCACGTACATTAATGGAAAGCTTATCTATTCTTCCATTCTTCTTCCACAATTCATTGTAAATATTCAAGGCTTCAACAATTACTATTCAGCCCTTAAGTCCAATACACACAAAAGAAGAGTAGTCTACCCCACAGGAGTCTAGGAAAAACACTATAGGCCTTATAGAGAACAGCCTTTCACTGCAGCAATTCACAAAGCTTTACAAACACCCATGAAGTTCCATGGCTCTGTTTATTAACATTTTAAGACAAAAGAAAGGAGTTACGACTGACTCAAGGGAACAAGCCCTAGCTCTCAGCTTCTCAAGCAATGGATCAGACCAGCTCCTAGAAATTATTAGCTCCATTATTCTGAAAAGTCCAATGCTGCTGCACATTAGAAAATCAAGAAGGATTTGTATGGCTTTGTGGGCCATACCTGTTTTTAAGCCTCATGAAATTAAAGAACCTCCTTTATTTCACTGCAATTGCTTTATGTCTGCATAAAACCCATATGACTGTACTTTACATGCCTGTTCCTGGATTTGTAAGTACCCTAGCAGCTGTAGACTGACACTCTTCCTCTAGAATGTATGCTAAAGGCAGAACCCCCCTGAGACAAATAACCCAACAGGGGCTAACTTGTCCCTGTATAAATACATACATACCATCAAGCACAATGAGCTTACTGCTTTCCTAACTTTCACCCACACTCCCCCATGCATATCTTTTTATTGTGACTGCTGAAAGTCATGCTCTGCTACTGCCTCCTTTGCTCAGATCTCTCCTGTTATGGTGGATAACAATAACAGCACTGTTGTTCTTTACTTCCAAATCCAGCACCCTCCAGGCACATAACAGGAGGACATTTTTGAAACATGTCCCAGGGGACATCATCAGCTAGCACAGCACGACTAATTACCGTGATTAGACTAATGGCAGATTACCTCATTGAAACAACAGGATATTTGTCACATCCTACCCATGGGGCAAGGCCCCCTTCCTATCCTCTGGGCTCCTGTTAACCTGCCCTACACAGCTTGTGCCCTGGCACTTCTGCCTGTAAGCATTCTGGCAGTTCCTCAGCAGAGAAGACAGAAGAACCCCTGCAAACCCCTGCAGAACAGGCTGTTGACAGGTCACAATTGTCAGATGTGTCAACCGCAGTAAGGTGTTGAACCATCATCTCCTCTGAAACTCCATGGAAGACCCACTGAAGCCCCAGCAGGATACAGTACAATGCTGGCAAATGGAATTAAGTACATTTTCTTCTGCCACGCGATTCTCCCACGGCTTCCCTGTAAATTCTCTATACATTCCCTGTATGTAGCTATCTTCCTGGCTCCTCTTGGGTGGCTATGCTGCTTTCAAATGTTTTGTCTGCTCCAGGCAGTTCAGCTTCTCCTATTTCTGCCTGAGCCCAGCCTTGCAAAAAACCTTTTGAATATAAAGGCCCCCCAAAGCATCCACTTCCCCATCACTTTCTTTCCTTCCTTCTTTTTCTCCATCTTGCTCCCATCCTGACTTTTTTCCTTTACTCTAGTGGGTCTCTGTGAATCTCTTTCTGACTTATCCCAGTCATGGGCTGTCTGAAGCTCACCTACTGCTTTGAAGGCAGGCAACGGCTAAACTAAGTATGTCTGACATCTCCTAATGCCCTGGCACTTAAAATTAGTAGGAGAAATGCATGTTTAGTATTGGCCAGCTCCAGATGGTTTGTAAGGCAATTGTGTTCAAACCAAAACTACTGGATCTCCTAAAGCTTCATTTGCCCATTCAGCTACCTTTTCTTACTGATACGCTGTGTCCTCACAGAGGTCACCAAGATTTTCCTTGTTTCCTTGACGAATCTCATCATTCTGATGATTTAGCATTTTCCTTGATAAAAACTGACTGACCCAGGGTGCCCCACTGGGTAGTTTCCCACTCCAATGCATGACACTGCTCACAGATTCCACATGAGCCCCAGTCCTTTGATGAGAGTCTGAGACCTGCTTTCAGCACATCACTGCACATATTTAGTCTAATTCTTCCCATTTTTATAATAAATGCAAGTGCAACAGCTACAGGAGGGGTTTACGACTTTGCTTTGTAGTCTCACTTTAGTGGTGTGCTAACTTTGCATGTTTACACTGTTTATTTTCTTCCAACCCAGCATGAAAAGTCATGAGTAAAAGTGAAATTATACATTCCCAGAGGGACTTTGTTTTGCTTATTACTTCCCTCTTTTAATGCATTTATTAGAGCTTCTGAATTAACAGTGGCAGATGCAGGCAAAGAAAGAAAATTTTAATTTTGCAAATAATAATGGATTACAATACATTAACATTACTGTAAAACCCACAAAGTGGAAGCACTCAAGGGATGTAGGAGCAATTACTGTAGTTAGTTTATTTACCTAAGTCTGACTGCTAGGGCATTCAGAAGCAACTGGAGTTGGCAGGGCTCACCAAAAGGGCTTTAAACTAGATTTGAAGGGAGAAGGGCATAAAACCAGGCTTGCTAGAGACAAGCGTGGGGGTGGCGTGCCAAGGTATGCTAGTGAGGTCCCTCAGTCTGCTGACTCAGTTCACTGAGTAGGGGATGGAGTGCCATGCAATACCAAAGATGCAAGGGATATTGGTGGGCTAGAAATCATGGAAGTGCCTGGGAATTGTCAGGTAGGAATTAGGGTTTCTCTCCCAAAAAAGGTGATGGGATCAACAGCACAGCTGAAGTGCATCTACATCAATGCACACAGCATGGGCAACAAATGGAAGGAGCTGGAAGCCACTGTGCAGCAGGAAAACTATGATATTGTTGCCATCATAGAAACATGGTGAGACGATACGCATAACTGGAACGCTGCACTGGATGGCTATAAACTCTTCAGAAGGGTTAGGCCAGGAAGGAGAGGCAGTGGGGTGGCCCTGTACGTTAGGGAGTATTTTGATTGTCTTGAACTTTACGATGGTGATGATAGGGTCAAGTGTTTATGGGTAAGAATCAGGGGGAAGGCCAACAAGGCAGATATCATGGCGGGAGTCTGTTACAGACTGCCCAACCAGGATGAAGAGGCAGATGAAATATTCTATAAGTAGCTTCAACTGCTTCAACTTAACCAATTTCTGCTGGAAATGCAATACAGCAGAGAAGGAACAGTCTAGGAGGTTCCTGGAGTGTGTGGAAGAGACCTTCCTGACACAGCTGGTGAGGGAGCCCACTAGGGAAGGTGCCCTGCTAGACCTGTTGTTCGTGAACAGAGAAGGACTTGTGAGTGATGTGAAGGCTGGAGGCCGTCTTGGGCATAGTGATCATGAACTGATAGAGTTTCTGATTCTTCAAGAAGCAAGGGCGGGGGGGGAGGGCGGCGGGGGCTGCAGACCCTTGGACTTCCAGAAGGCGGACTTTGGTCTTTTCAGGAGCCTGGTTGACAGAGTCCCTTGGGAGGCAGTCCTGAACAGAAAACGAGTCCAGAAAGGATGGATGTTTTTCAAGAAAGAAGTCTTAAAGGCGCAGGCCATCCCCATGTGCTGAAAAATGAGCCACTGGGGAAAAAGACCTGCCCGGCTGAACAGAGAACTTCGGCTGGAGCTCAGGGAAAAAAGAGTTTAGGGCCTATGGAAGAAAGGGTAGGCCACTCATGAGAACTACAAAGATATTGTGAGGCTATATAGGGAGCAAATTAGAAGGGCCAAAGCCCAACTAGAACTTAATCTGGTTTCTAACATTAAGGACAATAAAAAATGTTTCTATAAGTATATTAGCAATAAAAGGAGGACGTAGGATAACTTCCATCACTTATTAGACAGGGTCAGAAACATAGTGACCAAGGACAAGGGTACTTAATGCCTTCTTTACCTCAGTCTTTAATAGTAAGACCACTTGTTCCCCAAATACCCAGCCCCCTGAGCTGGAATACAGGGGTGCAGAATGAATCATAGAATGGTTTAGGTTGGAAAGGACCTTGAAGGTCATCGAGTTCCAACCCCCCTGCCATAGGCAGGGACACCTCCCACTAGACCAGGTTGCCCAAGGCCACATCCAGCCTGGCCTTGAACACCTCCAGGGATGGGGCCTCAACAACCTCTCTGGGCAACCTATTCCAGTGCCTTAAAGTGAAAAGGAGGATTATGAAGCACCCATAATCAAAGAGGAAATGGTTAGCGACTTGCTGCAGCAATTAGACATACACAAGTCTATGGGGCTAGATGGGATCCACCCAATGGTACTGAAGGAGCTGGCAGAACTGATCACCAAGCCACTTTCCATCATTTATTAGCAGTCCTGGCTAACCAGGGAAGCTCCAGTTGACTGGAAGATAGCAAATATGATGCCCATCCACAAGAAGGGCTGCAAGGAGGATCTGGGGAATTGCAGGCCTGTCAGTCTGACCTCAGTGCCAGGGAAGGTTATGGAGCAGATCATGTGGAGTGCCATCATGCAGCACATACAGAACAGCCAGGCGATCAGGCCCAGTCAGCCTGGGTTCGTGAAAGGGGGGTCCTGCTTGACTAACCAGATCTCCTTCTATGACAAGGTGACCTGCATAATGGATGAGGGAAAGGCTGTGGATGTTGTGTACCTGGACTTTATTAAGGCTTTTGACATCATTTCCCACAGCATTCTCCTGGAGAAACTGGCTGCTCATGGCCTGAATGGATGTACTCTTCGCTAGGTAGAAAACTGGCTGGACAGCTGGGTCCAAAGAGTTGTGGTGAATGGAGTTAAATCCAGTTGGCGGCCAGTCACAAGTGGTGCTCCCCACAGCTCAGTATTTGGTCCAGTTCTGCTTAATGTCTTTATCAATGGTCTGGATGAGGGGATCGAGTGCACCCTCAGTAAGTTTGCAGATGACACCAAGTGGGCAGGAGTGATGATCTGCTTGAGGGTAGGATGGCTCTACAGAAGGATCTGGATAGTCTGGCCGAGACCCAATGGCATTAGATTCAACAAGGCCAAGTGCCCCATCCTGCACTTGGGTCACAAGAACCCCATGCAATGCTACAGGCTTGAGGAAGAATGGCTGGAGAGCTGCCCAGTGGAAAAAGACCCGGGGGTGTTGGTTGACAGCCGGCTGAATATGAGCCAGCAGTGTGCCCAGGTGGTGAAGAAGGCCAACAGCATCCTGACCTGTATCAGGCACAGTGTGGCCAGCAGGACTAGGGAAGTGATCGTCCACCTGTACTCAGCACTGGTGAGGCCATATATCAAATACTGTGTTCAGTTTTGGGCACCTCACTACAAGAAAGACGTTGAGGTGCTGGATCAAGAAGGGCAACGAAACTGTTGAGGGGTCTAGAGCACAAGTCTTATGAGGGAACTGGGGCTGTTAAGTCTGGAGAAAAGAGGGCTGAGGGGAGACCCTATTGATCCCTTCAACTACCTGTGGAGGTTGTAGAGGGTGGGGGTCAGTCTCTTCTCCCAAGTAACAGACAATAGGACAAGAGGAAATAGCCTTAAGTTGCATCAGGGGAGGTTTAGATTGGATATTAGGAAAAAATTCTTCACAGAAAGGGTATCAAACATTGGGAAGTGGTTGAATCCCCACCCCTGGAGGTATTTAAAAACATGTAGATGTGGCGCTTAGGGAAATGGTTTAGTGGGGGTTTTGACGGTGTTTGGTTAATGGTTGGACTCAATGATCTTAAAGACCCCTTCCAACCTAGATGATTCTATGAATTGTGTTTACACAGGCAGAGCTATAAGGTTTCTTCAGTATCACAGACAAATATCCTGTTCAGTATTCAGAGGCACATCAGCTGCTTCAGGCAAAGGAAAATATGAAAATGCATACTGAAACAGCAACTTTAAACACAGGTCTTCTCCATTAAAAGAGTGGGCAAAGGGAAGACATTAATAAGGACATGGTATAAAGACAGTCCTCAGCTCTCAAGAGGTCCATATTTCTGGTATTCTGAGAGATTTTCTGTACCAGTCACAAAAAATCTCTGTTGATTATACACTTTTGTCATTCTAAAACAATAATTTTCAGGAAGAAATAAGCTAAAGGTATGCATAGATGTCCATTCAAGTTAAAATAAATATATATTAACAGAAGTGTGTCATTACGGGGCCAAAAAAAACTCCTAACACTTAAAACCAAAGCTACCACTAGGGTTGGGCTTTTTCAGCAGTAGTGGGAAAATTAGCAAGTGCCTCATTTAAATGTAATGTTGATGTGTAACTCACAGAGCTGCCTCCTGCATATTTCCAATACTAATCAAAAGCCCTAACTCCCGCACTTTCAACAGAGCCACGGCCTATGCACTGGAAACAAAAGTACCCAGCGGCATTGAGTGTCTAATTCTGTTTTATCATAAGTGACAATCACCATCTGAAAGACAGAGCATCTTTATAACTCCCAAAATTAAGCTATTCCAAAACATGAGATTCACGTGCATGTGGAATTCAGCATGTCCAAATAAAGGCAACAACAATGCTGAGGATTTAGAGAGTCCTTTGTTGTGATCAAAATGGGGTAAACTAACTTCAAGTCCAGCCAGCCAGCCTCGGATGATAGCTGAAGGGATAAATATGCCATCCCATACTAGCAACGTACACACTGGGAACTAATTTCTATTAAAACTCCAAAACTTCAGATGGTATAAATAAATTAGCAACAAAAATCAAGTCTCTCCAGCAGTAAAAAAAGGTAAAGCATCTCTAGCTGTTACCAGAGATACACATCTTGATGGATTTATTATGGAATTCAGTTGATCCAACAAAATGGTGAAACTGAAATCTGGCAAAATTGCCAAGTTAAACCCTTGGGTGTTTTGAGAATGACAATGTACAGCAGAAACCTCCAGCAGCTGCCGTCAGTAGCAGCACCTTCTTCTGACCTGCATGAATGGCTGCCACTAGGTACAGTAACTCCAACGGCATCTAGACTCTCTGGAGCAAAACCAGGCAAAAGTAGGCTTGAACGGCAATATTCTCACTGAGTGTTGGGCGGCAAGTTGGGGGTGAGGGGGGTAGGGGGGGAGGATACAGCCAGGACAGCTGACCCAAACTGACCAAAGGGATATCCTATACCCCATGATGTCGTGCTAAGCAAAAAAATTTCAGAGAAAGGACGATGAAGGAGGGTCATTTGCTATTATGGTGTTCATCTTCCCAAGTAAGCGTTAAGCTTGCTGATGCCCGCCTGCCTACAGGAAGTGCCTAAACATCTGGTTGCCAATGGGAAGTAGTAAATAAATACCTTATTTTTCCTTTCTTGCACACAGAGCTTTGCTTCACTTATTAAACTGATTTTATTCTCACTTTTGCTCTTCCAATTCTCTCCCCCATCCTGCTGGGGGAGCAGTGGGCAATCGGCTGATGGATGTTTAGTTGCCAGCTGGGGTCAATCCACAACACATTCCCACAATGTGTAACTGGACTTCAATGAACAATATAAATTTAATTGACTGGATTTTCTCTTGTAATAAAAGATCATGGGCATACACATAAAAATATATTTAAAATATTTCCATTAATCTGCTTACTCTTTCCACCTGCTTTCCTTACTGTGAATGTTGCATCTCTTGTTTTACTTCCTACAAGTTGATGGTTTGTTTTAACACTATGAACCTGGTTCAAACTGATTGATTTTCATTGCTGGATGCTGCAGTGAAACTATGAAATCTCCTTTATTTCTGTTTTTAGTGCTTATATAGAGCTAGCTGGAAATGACTTTATTTTTACTTTTAGCTCTCTTTCATTTATATTATTCTACTTTCTATTCAGAGACTGTGCTGCATAGTTTGAGTTGAAATGCAAAAAGAGAAAAGTCTCAATTTTTTCAGCTCAACCAATGAAATAAGAAGAAATCCAAACATTTGTTTTAGGCAAAGGAATAAGGAAATCTCATTGACATCCCAGTTTCACTGATCATATCACTACTCCTTATTACATCAAAGAGTTTCCCCATTGGTCTTAAACTTGCTGCTGCTATTCTAACCAGATACCATTTTCACTTTTCCTTTTTTAAAAGTGTCTTAAATGTACAATTTTCTGAAACAAGTAGAGCAGTAATGTGTCTCTCTATTCCTCATGTACAGTTTTGAACAGTTTACAGTGTTCAACTTTCAAAGTGCTACTTCCTTTCCCTTAGAAAACTGAGTCTCATTAAAAAGATTCAGGCCGAGCACCAAAATAGATTTTTTAAAAAAAAAAATCTTTGAGGTCTTCAATGACATTTAAGTGTTAATTCCACAAAATGTCTACCTTCAACTTTATGTACTGCAGTATCTTCATAAAACTGATCCTAACTAACTTTGAAAACCCAGCATTAACACTTATAATTCACATAGCTCATTCAAAACTTTTATCCAGTGAGAATGTTTTCATCATGTTTAAACTGTCTTTATAATGACCGGCCATGGCAGCCTGAGACTGAAATTTTATTTCCAATTCACATTTTTCCTCCCATAAAAGGTGCCTGCAAATGTGTCAACCAAGCTGCTCATTAGAACTCAGCTCCTGTGTCATAACAGGATTTAACAAACAAGCAGAATTGAAGCAGTTTCAGTGTTTTAATACCAAAATAAAAAAATAGGAATAAAAATAGATTTAATGGTAACTCTGCAAACTACCTTATACAAAAGTATTAAACCAACTGGACCAGACCTCCTACTGTAGTTATCTAGCCATGTAAGAGACTGGGGAAAGCTGAAAATTAAAGCAGCAAGGCCAGTTAGCAGAGCAGAGTCAGCTGGATGTAACTTGCTGTCCCGGTTTGGTCCCAGCCGGGAACAAGGAACCACACGGCCACTCACACAACTCCCACAGCCGTGAGCAAAATTGGAAGAAAAAGGCAGAAACTCGTGGGTTGAGATAAAAGCAGTTTAACAGAACACCAAAAGCAAGAGAAAACAATAACAATAACACTGGTAAAGGAATATATGAACGCAATTACAGTGCTGCCGCCCCCCTGATTGGACCTGGACCTCCGCAGCCCGCATCAAGCCGCAACTCCATCCATTACATGGGTTTAACCTCCAGGAAGTCAGCAGGTGAGTGTCAGAACTGACTCCAAAAAGTCATTCCAGTATTACTTACTGGTGTTATTTTTGTCACTTGCCTGTTCCTACACCTGCAACCATCTCCTGGCTATGATGAAATTCTGGCATATCCATTTGCGGCTTCTCCTGTTCTTGTCGATGCTCTGCCACATCTGAGTGGATGCAGAAGCAGAATGTAAGACCGAGATGATCTCATCCCTCTGGTTGAACATTCAGCTCTGCAATTCCAGTAATAAAACTGCTGAAGTGTTAAGCCACTTCCATGATGTTCTATTAACCTAACACAAGGTCCTGTAATGAATTGATCTGCACCAGCCACCTCAATCCTTGCTGCAGAACAGGGAGACTTCTTCCCAGGAAAACAAGTTTTGGTTTGTTCATTATTTGTTGGTGTAATAAGAACAAAGATAATCAGCAGCATTTCTCTGAGCCGTAATGTAAAAAGGGGCTGAAAAGTGAAAACATGCAATGCAAGAAAATCAATCATGCAAGGGATTTATGAGGGCCACAATCACCCTTTCTCACTGTAAAGTATTCTTGCTGTTCCCCCTGTGTTGAAAGTTTTCAGTCTTGAGATAATATTTTTTCTTATTTTTTAAAGAGTAGAAGCGGAAGGACAAAATATTTGTGCATGACAAAGGTTTTGGATGAAAATTAAAGATGTCCCTTGTAATCAGGGACAGAGAAGAACTTTCCAGCAGATAGCTCGGTAACTAAGCTGATGCAAATAAAATCTTTTCCCCGAAAATTCCCTCTTTACGCTTATTCTTAAGGTTTTATCGTTCTCCCATAGGCAATCAGTAAATCTTGCTGACTTCTGTAGAGGAAGGCCAAAGTTTGCAGTAGTTAAGATCACTGCACTTTGTTCCCTAGGAATATGAAACTGTCACTCTCTTTAGAAAAGCTGCATTCAAAATGAGTAATCTGAAGTGCAGAAGTCCTGGTTATTGTCCCATAACATTAAATACAGTGAAATCACAGCACTGTCATGTATTACACACTACAGAGACTGACATTTTCATTGCTAATGTCACCTACAGCTTAAGGCGTTTTTCTCCATAAATCCAGCAGGATTTTTTTTTTCTCCCTTCAAAAAGAAGTCTAAGGGCTATATTTCACAAAGCAACGCCAAAGTTGTCACACAATAACCACATTCATTTAATAAAAAAGAGAAGATTCTTTGGTCCATAAGCAAAAAGATGATCCTAAGCCATATGCACGCCCCCCCTCAATAACGACTTTGTGCTTATTCGCCTCTTTTTCTGGGCTGGGATTTCTTTTTACATCTGGAATACTGCTAGTTTCAAAAAAGCAAACAAAACCAAAAAAGACATACACACCCAAAAACCCACACACCTGAATAATCCTGAAAAACCTTATTTTCCCCTTAATTTTGGATCTCTCTTTGTTTCTGTTGTTTGTTTTTTTTTTCTTTAAAATAAATTGTTAAACAAAACTGATGAACAGTTGAGGAATTGTTTCTTTTACCCAAAGCAAGCAAAAAGCGATTAAGGTGTAATGACTCTCCGGCTCCCAGCTGACACTATCTCTATTAGACTCCTCCATGTATCAATAAGCTTGAATTTACAAGGCACAGAGGTGTTTTCACATTCCAGTCCAATTCTGGCAGACCTTTCTACAGATCTTCCTTTTCCTTTGTCATTGCACTAAAATCACTAGATTTTTAGCCAATGCCAAGACATATAGCAGAACAAACTATGATCTATAACTCTCTAGAAAATGGATATTAAAATAAATATTGATGGAGGAGGAAAGGGGAGAGTATGGGGTTTTCTCAGGAATGTTTGCTGAACATACAGGATTAAAATGGCTCAAAAGATACCTTCCTCCAAGAAACCTCGATCTCTTATGTCTCTGCATTACACTCAGTCAGGACACAGGTCTGGATCATTCATTTACGATTTCCTCTGGCATAGCCTTCACGTGTGCTTATGGTTTGAAGAGGATTGCCCAGCTGCTTTAAGGCATTTGGGTGGCTCTCCAGACAAACAGCATGTTTCAAGGATTAAACAAGCTTTGAACCATTCCTATGCGCCCTATCACTAGATACCAGGGAGAAGAGATCAGCATGTCCCTCTCCACTTCCCTTCCTCAGGAAGCTATAGAGAGCAATGAGGTCACCCCTCAGCCTCCTTTCCTCCAAACTAGACAAACCCAAAGTCTGTAGTGGCTCCTCCTATGACATTCCTTCCAGCCCTTTCACCAGCTTTGATGCCCTCCTCTGGATGCATTCAAGTACCTTAACATCCATCTTAAATTGTAGGGCCCAGAACTGCACACAGTACTCCAGGTGAGGCTGCACCAGCACTAACTACAGTGGTGTAATCACCTCTTTTGACCGGCTGGTTTTACTGTGTTTGGTGCACCTCAGAATGTGGTTTGCCCTCTTGGCTGCCAGGGCACACTGCTGACTCACATTGAGCCTGCTGCTGACCCGGATCCCCAGATCGCTTTCTGTGGGGCTGCTCTCCAGCCATTCCTCTCCCAGTTTATACTTGTGCCTGGCATTACTCCATCCTAGGTGCAGAACAAGGCATTTAGATTTGTTAAATTTCATCCCATTAATCTCTAGATCCTTCTGCAAGGCCTCTTGTTCCCTCAAAGAGTCAACAGCACCTCCCAGTTTGGTATCATCAGCAAATTTGTTGATGGTGCATTCAACTTCAGCATCCCGATCATTGATAAATATATTGAACAGACTGTCCCTAGAATTGAGCCCCGAGAAACACTGCTGGTGACAGGTTGTCAGCCAGATATAGCCCCATTCATTACAACCCTTTGAGCCTTGCCTTTCAGCCAGTTCTTCACCCAGTGCACCATGAACCCACTCACATCACAGCTGGACAACTTGTCCAGAAGAATGCTGTGAGGGACAGCCTTACTCAAATCGAGAAAACCTACATTCACCACCTTTCCTTCATCCATTAGGTGGGTGACCTTATCATAGAAGGACATCAAATTAGTTAAACAGGACTTTCCCTTTGTGAACCCATGTTGATCATACCTGATGATTGCATTATTCTTTAAGTGCATTTCGATAGTATGCATTACAATCTTCTCCAAAATTTTTTTCAGGAACTGAGTTTAGACTAGCAGGTCTTTATTTCCCTGGGTCTTCCCTCATGCCCTTTTTGTAGATTGGAATACCATTGGCTAGCTTCCAGTCAGCAGGGACCTTTCTAGACTCCCCAAGACCTTTGGTAGATGATAGAGAGGGGTTCTGCCATAACATCCGCGAGCTCCTTCAGTACTCTGGGATGAATTCCATCAGGCCCCATGGACTTGTGAACGTTCAGCCGATACAGCTGGTCCCTTTCAATTTCAGTGTCCACAAATAGAAAGTCACTGTTCCCACACTCGTGGTCCTCTGACTCAGGGGATTGGGCAGCCCAAGGTGCACCAGTGTTATTAAAGACTGAGGCAAAAAACACATTGAATGCCCCCACTTTTTCTTCATCCTTATTAGTCAGATGACCGTTTTCAAAAAGTGTCAGTCCAATGTTTTGTTTAGACCTCCTCTTGCTATTAACAGACATTTAAAAGGCCGTCTTATTGTCTGAAACAACACTGGCCAGTTTCAATTCTAATTGAGCTTTGGCCTTACATGTCGTCTTCTTGCATACACAAACCACTCTGTACCCTTCCTGTGAAGCCTGACCTCAGTCACGCAGATTATACAGCGTCTTTCCTCTTGAGTTCAACGATGAGTTCCCTGTTCAGCCAAGCAGGTCTTCTGCCTCACTTGCTTCACTTTAGACACAGTGGAATTGCCTGCTCCTGTGCTTCTAAAAGGTGGTTCTTAAAGACTAACCAGCACTTGTGGACTTCTAAGCCCTCAAAAGCAGATTCCCAGGGTACTCTGCTAAATAGCTTCCTAAATAACTTAAAGTTTGCTTTCATGAAGTCCAGGGTAGCAACTCTAATGTCCCTTTTTCCTATTACACAAAATTTTGAACTTAACCATTTCACGATCACTGTGGCCAGGACAGCCAGCTACCATCACACCCCCCATGAGTCCTCCTCTATTCACAAATAGCAAGTCATGAGGGCATCTTTCCAAGTTGGCTCACTGAGTACCTGTGACAAGAAGTTATTTCCTACAAACGTCAAGAATTTCCAAGACCTGTTCATCACATCAGTATGATGTTCCCAGTTGATGTCTGGGAAGTTGAAATCTCCCATAAGGAGCAAGGCTGCCAATCCAGAAATGTCTCTTAATTGCCTACAGAATAACTCTTAATTGCCTATAGAATAATCAGTGCTTACATCCTGGCTGGGCAATCAGTAGCAGACACCCACTATGACATCTCCTTTGTTTTTCACCCCCCTAATCCTCACCAGGGGCTCTCAACCACATCATCACTAACTGCAAGTGCTGTACAATCAAACCTCTCCCTTACATATAATGCAACTCCTCCACCTTGCCGGCCCTGCCTATCCCTCCTGAACAAAGTGCTTGTTTACTTTGGCAGAGGCTACACAGATGTCTCAGATGAATTCCATCCTGTCAATCCTTGTTCAAAATCATGCAAGCATCCAGGAAATCATAGCACTAGATATCAATTGCATTTACTCACTTTGTGAGTGCCTTAATCTGCTCACAAAATGAGATCCCTGAAGCAAAGCTCTTCCATAACTTTATGTCTGTACAGTCCCTGGTACAATAGTGTCTAGCACAGCTGGGAGCTACAGTTGTCTTTGTAATCGAAAAGGCTAAAAAGTTGACAGATTTTTATATAAACTCAAGAACACCTCCCTCACCTCAACTCTACCTACCAACATAGGTCATTCCCTGCAGCTGCATCCCAGATTATAGTCCCTTCACAACAGGAATAGTTCTTCAACACAGCACAGCAAGAGCTACTAGTAAGAATCCATTACACCAGAAGCCAACGCAGCCTTTTATCACAAACCTTCTAGCCAAACCCGAAACCTCAGTGAAATGAGCAGACACACCAACTATTTCAACCTTCTTTTTTTTTTTTTTTTTTTTTTTTTTCTTTTTTAACTGCTTCAGTGGATCTACTACTGATTTGCAGTGGTTATCCCATACCTTGTAAACATTTACCAATCCTCACAGGAAACCAGCAGAAGAATGCACAACCAGTTTTTAAACCACTTCACATAATCCTCTTTCAAGCACACTCCCAGGTATCACAAATTAATAGCTCTCTCCTTCTTTCTCTCATCCTGCACTGTTAGCCTATTAACAACAAACCCACCTTGTACCTCCTAATATCCACATCAAAACCAGAACAAGCTGCCATACTCAAGAGGATGTACAACATGCTAAACAGAAAAGCAAATTAAACCCCATAGATTATAATCTGATGCTGACATGAAATTTGCTAGGGTGTGTGGTGCTACATCTTCCATCTCCATCAGAAGGAAGATCAAAGTGGCAGCATACAGGACTGTAGTCTTACTTTTTACCTAAATCTACTTCATGAAGGGTCTTTTATACACATATTTTAAGTCCTGTTTCACATTTACAGTGTCACCTGCATCCACAATGATGCTGCATTTAAATATCCAACTTGCAAGACAAGGCTTGAAAAACAACTTCCCCCGTAGTGAGAAGGTTTTTCCAAACTGCTGAAAACAGAGGAATGTATCAAAATCAAAACATAATCTAAACTTCCAATGAACACTGTTTTCCCCCCCCCATTTCTCTCCCTTTGTATTTGTCTGCTTTGTTTTGACTTTTTAATTAAAATCTAATCTTGTAAAATGTCATTTTTAAAGCATTATCGGAATTCGAAATGAAACCACCTGCATTGCAAGTAATTACTCTGTACTTACACATGGGGATATCACTGGGGACAAGATCCCCAGGAAGCAGACGCTGGTGCACAATTGATGTCCTCAGTGCAGCTATGTAGTGGCCAGTCTGGCTTGTAGGTAAACCTCTCATTTCTTCGCAGAAGTCAATACTTCAAGGTATGCAACTGGCAGAATTAACACATTTGAGTGATTTTTTTGAGGCAGATTGTGACTGTTTACTCAGCTCCTGCTCAGGTTTTGGCTTAACACACAGCTCACGCCAAGGCCTGGCACACGCTGGGCGCAGCGCCACTAGGTCAAAGTGAGAGCAACACGTCTGCCGGACACAGCGGGCAGAAAGAGATAAGGGCCATTCTGCAGCTGTTCTTACCTGCAGTGTGCTGTCCCCTGCAGCCATCATCTCCTGTATCTCTGCAAAATACCTGCCTGGCAGTTTCTTCAAAATCCCTCAACTGATGGAAATGGTACAGACCCAGCTTCCAAGCTGGGAGGTGTAAATGTGTCAGCTTACCCAAAAAGCTTTTGAAGCAGATCCAACACAGCAGCTGAACTGCTGAGTCTTAAAAAAAAAAAAAAAAAAAAAAAAAAAAAAAAACCCAAAAACCCAAAAAACCAAAAAAACCCCAAAAACAACAAAAAAAACCCCACAAAACCGCCACCCAAACAAACAAAAACTCAAAAGTCCTCCCTCAAAAACCCAAACAACAAAAAAACCCAAACAACCAAACCAAAATCCCCAAACCTGATATCATGTTTGTAAACTCTGATCACAGTTTCTGCCTGTTCTGGCTCTACTAGTTAATGAACCTTTCCAAACTTGTGAGTTTTTAATTCTAATACTGAAAGGGCTATGCAAAGAGACTACAAGAGAGAATATTATATCTCAACACATTTTATCTTTCTCAACACTCATCTTTTTTTTTTTTCCTCAAACCAAATTGGAAACACCCTCAAATATGATCAGCATTTGAACTGAAACATGCTATGAAATGTAGAAAGATGTTTTCACATGGAAAAGAGGAATGTGATCAGTTAGAATTCATTTCTCCACATCTTATATTTGTTTCAACATCTAGGCTGTAAGTCCTCTCTGTAGCAAAGTCACCTTTATGGATGCCATTATTTTACTTTAGGAGATAAAAACAACCTTGCCACACAAAGGCTACTCCTCCGCATCATTCAAATCCGTGTATCTGACTTTTGGGCTCCACTGAAGCCTCAAGCCTCAGAGAATCTGGTGTTCATTTTGTTCAAAGTTAATGCCACGTGTCTGACAGTTGGTAAATTGAGTCTCTCTTGTTTCCTGGGCAGGATTTCTCACTTGTTATCTTTCAGTGCTCTGAAAAAGATTGCTTTCAAAATTGAACTTGTCAAGTCCACCGGTTCACTTCTGAACAATCTCTAGAACGTGTGCCTTCTGAGTCAATGCATTTTCATTCATTCATTTAGGGCACCTTGAGAATCAATGTAATGAAAGAAAACACCGATAAAAGCCCACTCCCACAGATGATGGTAACTCATAATGCAATAGAATTGTGTAAGCATTTAGTATGTATACATACATGCATTTAAACACACATATATGACTATATGTCTATAAACATCTACCGCTGTCATTACCACTTGCAGACCAGGTGTTAGCAAATCTGAAATGAAATCAGAAAACTAGATGAAGCGTAATAAAGACCAGTCAGTGAGATATCTGGATGGCATTACTGTTGCCAAGCCAAGGATTTACATGGCAGCTTCTGCACCGTCCAGAATACTGAGCACAACAGCACATGAGGCAAATACAAGAGCTGGGACCTGTCGGTACTTCATTAAATCTGATGGATTACTGTCATTGCAGTCTAAAGCCTGCAGTGGAAGATGTAAGTTAAAAAAGCAAAATGAAAACCAACCACCCCTCATTCCAAAACTTTTCCCCTACCGCACCATTATTCTCTCAGAAATGTGAACTCCTAGAAAAGTATGACTTTTCCTTAAGTCTGGTAAGAAGTCTTATATTTTCAAGATGCTGGTTTTGAAGGGAAAAAAGTAAATAAAAATCTGCCCTTCAATTCTTCCTAAAATTGACACAGCACTCAATATGATTTGATACAGCACTCAAGCCTACAAGCATGTTCATAAAGTTAAGTGCCTATTTTTGTGCTCTGGTAGGGAAGTACAAGTTTAAACAACAGTTCAAGGTTAAGAAACTGCATATACAGCTTCACTGAAACCCAGATCTGAAGCTACAGGGACTTAAAAACTGCCTAGAGACTGAGCAACAGTAAGCGAAGTGAGCAGTTAGCTTATGAAGGATACATGAGAGCCTGACAAAACCTGTAGGAAGCTTTATTTACTCCTTCAGCGAGCCTAACTATGCCCGAATGCCTTACCACGCCAACCACTGTGGGTGGACAGGGAGGAACAGGAGATGCACCCTGAGAGGTATCTAAAACCCCACCCAAGCAAGAGGTAGGAATTAACACTATACACAGAGAGAGCAACTCTGCAGCTGTGTCCAAGGGAAACAACTTATCAGCCAGAATGTGCTATCTGAAACTGTATTTCCCTTCATATTCAGGGCTTTCCCAAGAGGAAGCTAATACTGGACAGGAGACCAGCATTTGCAAGGAAACATAGTGCAACAAGTCATTAACCATTAGCAAACACTGTTTTCTTGTTAGTAAATTAGACAGTAAATTATTAGTAATAGCACATTACTCTTTGTAGTCTTGCCTTGAGAAGCCTTTCATATGGGGGATGGTCTGAACTTGCCCAGCCATGTTCAAATTCAGGCTTCACCAGGCCTCCTGGAGATATTTACTGCAAAGCATCTTTGTACTTGTTGCGTTTTTCACAGTGCTAGGAAATGCTGGAGATCTTCCTACTTGGAAAGTAATTTTTCTAAATTGGGAAGAAGGCACAACACCTTCCCATCATGCTATCATACTGTAGTTTGAACTCTTTTTGACACTAGATTGTGTCAAAAGGAAAAAAGGAAAAAAAAAAAAAAGGCAAATAGCTTCTGCAAAACTTGGGAACTCTCTTTGAATTCAAGTAATCTGGTTTAGAAACTATCCCATAACACCGTCTGACACACAGCAAAGAACAGATATTCTCAAAAGGAAAGCTGTTGCTGCCAAAGTTGTCCTTTGCTCCTCTTCCTTAGAGGCACAAAAGAGTATGGAAAAAAAAAAAAAAAAAAAAAAAGAAAGAAATAATACACCCAGAAACCGTAAGAGGTATGAGGGACCACTGTACTCAAGGTTTCTATGAAATGAACATCATTTGTTCACAGTCTGCTTTTCTATAGAAATAAACATACCTGTATACACATGCATAAATACAAATATATTATGAAGAGAGTATGCCATCTTACACAAATTTTCGCACAATGCTTAACTACAAATATGGCCACAAAGTGTCTTGACTTTTTTCCAGATGTGATCTCAAGTTGATTAAAAATTTGGGTTTGTTACAATTAGCTCTATCACAAACTTTCTGTAGAACAAGGAGACAGAGAGAATACTTGGACTTCTCCCTGTTCAGAACGACTGGTGACTACATTCAAAGCTTTTTCTGTGTCCTTATACTAATAAATGTATTTCTGCTAATATGTATCTAACAATATGCCCCAAAAAGATTTAAAGGAGGTGGTTGAACTGGCAGTAGCACCTCCATGGTCTGCTCTCCACAGATTACACACTACCTTTGCTGATTTCATTGTCCACATGCACTAGGTGAGATGAGACAATGTGCACCCTCCTATACATGTAATACAGACAGCATAAGACAGCTCTCCCATGTCTGGAAAGACTTCCCAGTTGTGAAAGTCTACCCTCCCATGACCTTTTCTGTGTCAGGCATGGTATGAAGACAGTCAACATAAAATAGTCCCTGCTAAATAATCTGGCCATCTTTCTCTCTCTCCCCAAAGAAGAGCCAGTCCCCTCCTTCAGCTTTGCTGGCTGGCCACTTCATTTTGACCTTGGCAATAAATACTTCTAAAATTATAGAGATTACCCACTGTGGTCAGGAGACAAACATTATTATTTGTGTGTTCGGCAAGAGAGGGGCAGAGACTCAGTGATCAACCAACACATGTTAATGTCTGTAAGGATATTTCAATTTAAGTCCAAGGACTTTTCAGATGTACATCAAGGGACATGGCTAACATCTGTCATGAAAATCTCCATTTTTCTGTCCCTCCACATTTGTAACACAGTTATACAATGGCAAAATTACTCGTACTTAGCAAGACCTTGTTATTCAGAGTGCTTTGGAGAATACTCTTTATACACATGGAAAGCTTCAAAAAACAGTTTATTTTCTGTATTTAGGTTTGAATATTGTCTCTCCTGGAGGAATACTACAAAAAAAAAAAAAAAAAAAAAAAGAGGTCAGCAACTGTTAAGCAGAATTCCATTTGCTATCATTTATCACACCAGGCTGCTTTTCAAAAAGCAATATGAAATCAAGCTTGTTGAAGTTCATCCATATGACAAATGCCTATTTCCTGTCCTTGCTTCAATTTTACAGTGACATGTCTGCCCTTATTATATTTCGTATCAGGTGAAGTCAAAAAGAAACTTAAAGAAATTCAAAATAGTAAAGAAGATGCAAATCTTTGCCACATATATGTCCAGAAGTCCTAAGGGCTGACTAGACACCCAAAACCAGGACAACCCTTCATCTCAGATAAAGTATCTTTCACTTGCACACTACAAAAATTTTTTAAAATAATGTTAACTGAAGCTCCCTTCAGTCCTTCAGGAAGTTTCTATTAAACTATAAAGCAGTAGATAAAAGTATGGCAAAATTAACTAAAAACAATCCAACCTATAACTCATGGACACCTGAAGCATTATTCAGTTGCTATGAAGGAATTGCATAGATTTAACCTCAAACTAAATTTGAAACAGCTCTATGACAACAGAAAGACATGTTGAGACTGAGCCCATAAACAGACCTTGCATCTTCCAAAACCATTACAAACAGCATCTCCACACTTTCAGAAAAGTTAGGCTTAAATTATTAAAGGTTAGGCTTAAAAGTTAGGTTTAAATTATTAAATTAATGGAATGGAAAGGACTTCCAGAATGCTAACTTCCTTTTATAATTCCACTGGCAGGAGATAATTAGCTTGTGAACTCATGATACAGAGTATATGACTTGCTCTTGGCCTACCGTTAGTGCCCTCGTACTCATAACTCTTAAGACCATTTTCAGATGAGAGGAGCTTTCATTAATATGCTACTGAGCATGAAGAGCAGGGGGTAGTGGATAAATTAAAGTTTAGCTAGAATTTACCAGTCACATCAGGAGCTGGTATAAAATTGCATCACTCTATTAGGGCTGTAGTTCCACATAATTATTTTTACTGACAGCGCATCTGATTTAAGAGGGCTAACTCTCCCCCCCCAGTGCAACTCTGCTCTCCTCACAGCAGAGTCCACTGCCATCTTACTTAAGCTGATTCAGTTACTTGCATTGCCACGCTCTAAATTAGAGCTGTGAAATAAGGCAGCTAAAATAATGCAAACATAAATAAATGAAACTTTAATGAAGCTATGGTAACATCCACCAGTTTTGAATCTGACCCTGTGTTGTTCCTGAGCTGTAACTACTTCTTGATTTCAGGAATTTATTCGTGTTTTTGTCATTCGTGTCTAAATGGTGACTGCAGAAAGACAGCAACATCTAAATAGACCACCACATTCATCAGCTGCTCACTGTGTGCAAAGTGTTGGAGTTATTTTTGGTCAGTGCTATAGTCTAATGTATGTATCATATTTCCCCCTTAGCATAAATGAAAGGTGAGGGTGAACTCACATCTGTTTGTAGGCAGTTAGTTTTAACCATCTCCTGTCCAGCCAAGCAGCCCTGGATGAGGGAGACCTTTTGAAGCAATTGGGACCAAATAAGGATTAACTAATTTCTGTTGACCCCAGAAAAGGGACCAATATCAAGCTCTTGGAGCTGAACTGAGGCGAAGACCTTGAGTGAGACATTAAGTGCTCCATTTTCCACCTGGAGTCAAAGCACTTCTTCTGAGATCTGACCACAGGCATTTGAACACAGTCAAGACAGGTCTGCTCTTGGCCAAGTAAAAGATGCTGGTTCACCAGAACTGCAGGTGACAAACCGAAAGCAAAGAGAATGTCAAGAACATAAGGAAGTGGTGGTCCAACACACCACAGAACACAAGGCTGTTAATGAGCTCCATGCAAAAGAAAGACTTTTTTGATGGAGAAGCAACTGTACACACTGCCCAAGGTAAAGAGCAGGGGCCATGTGCTCAGGCAAGCTGAAAGTTATCCCTAGGTCTTGCTTATTCAGTAGATATTTGCCTTTGGGTTTTTTTTCCCAATTGTTATAAATTGGAAGTAGCTGAGCTATCTCATCAAATTTCTGTGAAGCTTCATCCAGACGATAAAACTGTAAGGTCACAGAGGTGAACAGTTGGGGGTTTTTTTCAGTTTTAAATATTGCTCCTCTGCCCATGGCCTTGGCTGCAACACAGCTGAGAGCCGCCCCCTTCCTTAGGGGACCTTGGAGAGAGCTGAGGGAGCTGATTTTGGGCTTTTTTTTCACTGAGAGTCTACCGTTTGGCTACAGCGTCAATCCTGGAGCGACAGCAGAGCTCGCACATTCAGCAGTTAGTGCCTTTAGACAGGCACAAATAATTCACAGGCCAGTGGGTGGCTGTGACAGACAACAACCTCTGAGTCATGAAGGCCAAGTTCTCTGCTGAAGCGAACTGGGACAGCATGGCAGGGAAGCCAGCAGAGCTCCAGCTCTGAGGAGTGGGGAGCCCAGCCTATCCAAAGTCACCAAGAAATTCCTGTGTATTAACAACTGCTAATTTAAATTTCACCAGGATCTTGCAGCTTCTTTCTGCATTTTCTCCTGTTTCCACTGCTTTTATTTCTGTTTTTCTCTCCCTCAGTACTCTTGCTTGTATTTTCCATTTGACCTCCTCCTCTCATTTTCTGAACCAAATATCCTTGTCTGACTTAAGAAATGTTTCCACATTTAAACTGTACTGTTACAAAAGAGACGGAAGCAAAGGGTGGGAGTTTTGTGGAGTCAGCACACAGATACGCAGTGCAGCATTTCAATCTGTGCTGCACATTTTTAGATGAAGAGTCAAGAAGATAGTTTGCTTCTGCTAGTTTAAATAAAATGAAAGGGCACTACTCTGAACCTGACTCATTACTGAGGATACTCTCTAAGCTACTTTAAGCAAGCAGTAAGGTACAGAAGCAACACCAGCTGCAATTACTGTAGGTCCTGGTATGCTTAAAATTAATCAAAGTAGCTAATGCAGAATAAGTACTTTAAAGCGGTTTCAAGAGTTCAATTTCTATGTAGACACTCTTACTCCAGAACAAATGTCCTTATAGGGGATTATAGCTATATAATTAACCTAGAATAGTTTATCCTAGGAGAAGTCTAGGAGTAGACAGATCTTCAGATTTGGCTGATCACACAGAGAAATCTTTCCATTAAAATTCGCTTTCCCTAGAGCTTTGCTCATTTTGTTTCAACTTCATTTCAAGTGTTTACTACCTACTTCGGTCACTTCCACTACAACCTTCAATCTTACAGAAGAAACCAGAGAAGGAAAAGTATCCACTGAATTGAGGAGAAATAGGGATAGGAATAGGAAGGGCTATAAAGAGAATGCAGCATTTCCCCCCGCCAGTAAGAAGCCATAACAGTTTGTGGGTTGAAACCAGAGGAAGACCTCTCATTACACCAGGCAAGGAGCTAATGAACACAGCTGTGACTCAGTCTTGCTAAACACCAAGCAAGCAGAAGATAGCATATGTATCTCTGAAGGGCCAATGCTCCAGCAGTCTTTCTCAACCCCTTTGCTTAAAGGAAAAAGTTTTCAAGACCTGTCCGTTAACTGCAGAGTTAAAGAGAAAAAAATATAACAGTGATATAATATATATAACATATATATACACACATATATATAAAAAACAGGTTGCGCAATTCACTCAGCTTCCCAAAAGCTCACCAAGTATGGCAGCAGCAGAACATGTGTAAAAAGCAGAGGCTAGAGATTTTTCTTCTGAAACAGATGTTCTGTGTACTGCAACCCCACTTAACTGCCTTTGGTAACACAGGCCATGCCTGAAAATCCATCACCTCAGAACTGCTAGTATTTTCCAGATGTATTATACCCATTAACATCACTTTCATAAACACATTTCTTGTGGGTCTTCAAGGATTTTAAAGACCAGCTTGCATCTACACTAGTGAACTAGAGCAAAGCCAGCTGAGACAGAAGTCCTCCTTTTAGTACTCTCCACTTTGTATCTTTGCAGACAAATATTTTCAAAACAGCACTCTACTCAAACGTTCAGAGGACCTCTGGTCTACCAGTTAGGCAGCCGAAGACGGGAAGAGCAGTTTACAAATGTGCTTGGAGCTCTGCTGCTCCTGAGGAGACACCGAACGTCAGACTTTTCCAGACTTTTCCCAAGGGACACGCAACACCCTAAACACCTGGAAGACAGGGCCACCCATTTAAGGAACTAAGAACTAACTGAGCTAGTAATTTTTGCCTCGTTCTTGTAGAGCCATAAAACAAACCCAAAATCAGAAAGCAAATAGTCGGTACAATCTCTGACCATATGAAGGTGTTCCTGTTTTCAGTCTCTTTATCCACCCCGAGTCAATCTTGTCACCATTGCTTTCAGAAGCCTGATTTTATCTTTTTATCACTGCTGCTACAAGACAGCTTGGCTGCAACGAACATGTTTGTAATGAAATCAGTTGACCCAGAAAAGAAGTACTAACACCAGTCTGGATTAAAAAACAAATACAAGTAAAACCTCTCTCTGACTATAGGCAGTCCATGCTACAATGATGAACCAATACAGAGACTGATCTGTAAAAGCAGACTGGAACCAAGGTCCTCTGTTTCTGCGCTTATGACAGGTTCCTAAGATTTCCTAAACTTTCTACAGTTTTAAGCATGTGAGTGATGTAATTAAAATAGGCAAGAGTGCAATTATCTTTGGTACAAGACGGTCTAAATTTTCCTACATTTTTGTCTCAAAAAGCAATGGCTTTCTTGGATGTTGTATATTATTAAGAGAAAGCAATTTATTTTTGCAGAGCTCAGTTTTAGACTCCTTTTAGAGCTGTAGATACTCATTTACTCACACAAAACACGCTTAATAATATATGCCTGCTATACCTGTTTGTTTCATTTACCTTCCAGTCTTCTCTACTATGAAGAAAGCTCCTTCATAAAGGGACAGGTTTTTTGGGTGCCAAGCCCAAGATCTACACGGCTCCAAAATGGCATAACAGCATGTATCTTCATTCAGGCTTCTATTAATCAAATGCTTTTCATCTTCTTTGACTCAAAATGGCAATGCAAAGTGAAATAGTGTGCTCACACATAGAAAACTGCAAATCCACGCCGAGTTGCTTTTCTTTGCTTCTGATCTGACTCTGAGCTTTCTCCTAGCCACACAAAAAAAAAACCCTTCCTACTTGTAGTGCCTCCCAAAGATGATAATCAGAGCAAATATTTCACTCCTGTTCCCAAATGGAGAGCGTGTGCATGCATGAGGGTCGAAGCACTGCAGAGAGGACTGGACACCAGAATACCATTACAAAAACACCTCCAAGCCATTAAATTTAAGAGATTTCAGTTGATGTCAAGCATGTCTGGACTGGCTGAAGAAGCAGCAAGTTCAGTTTAAAAGACAACCATATAAAAATGGCTCTCACTCCTCCAGGTAAATGAGTCCTTGTTAACGTATTATAGTTACCACTATAGTTCACATTACCGATAATACACATCCAGCAGCAACACCAGTGGGTATTTTAAATTCCATCTGTCCTACTGTTTACAGCTAAGTCTGCTCTGGGAGCAGGAACCCAAC
This sequence comes from Charadrius vociferus, assembly GCF_000708025.1. NCBI lineage: Eukaryota > Metazoa > Chordata > Aves > Charadriiformes > Charadriidae > Charadrius > Charadrius vociferus. The sequence continues at coordinate 510,351 of NW_009649309.1, forward strand.
TTCACTCCATTGCACTCCTTCCCTGCAGTGCCAGTTCATGGTGACTGCAGGTGCTGGAATGTTGGCAGTGCCTGAGGAAGACGAGGCTCAACCTGAATTTCACATTTGAGAGGAGGGTATGCAGGGCTTAAAACTGCTTTGTAGGACTGAGGTATAAGCAGCTTACCAGAGACGGTTTGGGATACAGTTTGTAATCAAATCTAAATCTCCTCAGCACCATTTTGTCCCAGCCCCAAGCCCAGATTTCTTCTTTACTGCAGAGCTGACACTCCAGTCTGTGAGTTCACATTTCATAGTAAAAAACAGTAATGAAAGGAGCTCCTGTATTTCCTGTTTTAACATTTCAGCCTTCTCAAGGGTAATAAAACAAAATCTCCCTACAACAACAGATAAGTCAGACAAATAAAATGTCAAACTACTTTAGAAATAAGCTAGTCAAGTTAATAGAATAAATCTCTTGGGCAGCTATTAATTGCATTCTTTTATGCATTTGGCAAAGAAATTTCTAGAGGACGTATGATAGCTAATAAAAAAGGATGTGCTATTTTTGTATCTCTTTTTTAAAATGGATTTAGCGCTGACATAAAGATACCTGATTAATATCTGGGGAACCTAAAACCTTACCTACATCCTTAAGAGGAATGATAACACTGACAGTTCTACTAACAAACCAAAGCAGAGGCTGCACAGTCAGACAGAGGGAGCCCCATGCCAAGACTCCAGGGCAGAAATCCTCAATCCAGTTCTCCCACCAGGCAAGTGGTCTCTGTTACATATCTGCAAAGTGAGATTAATCATACTTCACAAAACACTGAGATCTATCAGTGCAAATCTCGTTGAAAGAGCTCTGTATTTTTATCACCATGAAATTCCCTAGCAGCACCCATAACATAAAGGGAATAAAACCTCCATATCAACCAAATAAGCAGCCAAGTAGTGAGTTAAACATCAATACAGGATACAGCCGCATTTATTCACTTGCATTGCATCCTGCAAAACAAAGATGACAGTAAGAGCCCGTACTAGTAGTTACTCAACATCACAGAACAAGAACATACCAGTTAGACTTAACTTTTGCTATTACGCTTTCCAAATGACTTGCCATTGTCACCAGAATACAGCATGAAAAATACTGCACTCCTCAGCCTCTATTTTTGATTAACCAGGTGCTCTGGGAATTTCTATCTATCCCTAATCATAACTAAAAGTTGCTATCCCCATTTTCAATGTGGCTTCCTGGAAATTAAATCTATTTGGAAAGAAACAATTTTTTTTCTTCCACAGAAATTATTTCCTTGTTTTTAAAAACAAAGCAGATCCCTGGGAAGATGATGGAGCAGCTTGTTCTGGGAGTCATCTCAAAGCACCTGGATGAAAAGAAGATTATCAGAAGTAGTCAACATGGATTCACCAAGGGGAAGTCATGTCTGACTAATCTGATAGCCTTCTATGGCAAAGTAACTAGATGGGTGGATGAGGGGAGGGCAGTGGATGTTGTCTACCTTGACTTTGGCAAGGCTTTCGACACTGTCTCCCACATCATCCTCACAGGCAAGCTTAGGAAGTGTGGCTTAGATGAATGGACAGTGAGGTGGATTGAGAACTGGCTTACAGATAGAGCTCAGAGGGTTGTGGTTAGTGGTGCAGAGTCTAGTTGGAGGTTAGTAACGAGTGGTGTCCCTCAGGGGTCAGTACTGGGCCCAGTTTTGTTCAACATATTCATCAATGATCTGGATGAAGGGATAGAGTGTACCATCAGCAAGTTTTCTGATGACACAAAACTGGGAGGAGTGGCTGACACGCCAGAAGGCTGTGCTGCCTTACAGCGTGACCTCGCCAGGCTGGAGAGTTGGGCAGAAAGAAACCTTATGAAGTTCAACAAGGGTAAGTGTAGGGTACTGCACCTGGGGAGGAATAACCCCATGCACCAGTACAGGTTGGGGGCTGACCTCCTGGAGAGCAGCTCTGTGGAGAGGGACCTGGGAGTCCTGGTGGACAACAGGATGACCATGAGCCAGCAATGTGCCCTGGCGGCCAAGAAGGCGAATGGCATCCTGGGGTGCATCAAGAAGAGTGTGGCCAGCAGGTCGAGGGAGGTCATCCTCCCCCTCTACTCTGCCCTGGTGAGACCGCATCTGGAGTACTGTGTCCAGTTCTGGGCTCCCCAGTTCAAGAAAGACAGGGAACTGCTGGAGAGGGTCCAGCAAAGGGCAACAAAGATGATTAGGGGACTGGAGCACCTTTCTTATGAGGAAAGGCTGAGGGACTTGGGTCTCTTTAGTCTAGAGAAAAGAAGATTGAGGGGGGATCTTATTAATACTTACAAATACTTAATGGGAGGATGCCAGGGGGATGGGAGCAGTCTTTTTTCAGTGGCGCCCAGTGATAGGACGAGGGGTAATGGGCATAAACTTGAACATAGGAAGTTCCATCTTAACATGAGAAGGAACTTCTTTACTTTGAGGGTAGTGGAGCACTGGAACAGGCTGCCCAGAGAGGTGGTGGAGTCTCCCACTCTGGAGACATTCAAAACCCGCCTGGACACTGTCCTGTGTAACATGCTGTAGGTGACCCTGCTCTGGCAGGAGGGTTGGACTAGGTGATCTCCAGAGGTCCCTTCCAACCCTAACAATTCTGTGAATTCTGTGAATTCTGTTATGTTAAAAAGCTAATTCTGATCTCTCCTTTTGCCTAGACATTATTAATGAAGTTTCCTCATCTCCCGGTCACCCACAAGAGCTGGAGAAATTCAGCATCTCTCAGAAGGTGAGCAGAACCTTCGGAGAAGATTGCAATATGATAATTAAAGCTCTCGCAGCAAGCCCTGTTTCTGCCCTGACAGCACAGGGATGTGCTAAACAAAGGTCCAGCTTATGAGCTGTCTGAGGAAGGAATCTTTGAGGACTGTCTAGCATGGTGTGGTTCTTTCCTTGACTGAGGTGCACACAGATGGGCAGAGAGAAACTCTTGGTTTGCAAATCTTTTCCCTGGGTTAAGATTCCTGGTCCTCTGTTTTCAGTTTGGTCTAAAATCAGAGTTTCACCTTCATGACTTTTGTTGCCTTTTATAGTTGGAAGAGGGCTTCTCAAAGTGAGATTTTCACTTCTTATTGATTACAGCTGACAAAGGAGCCTGTAGGTTTTCTCCACCCTGTCAGCCCCAAAGTGTTTAGCATGGAAAACCAGCCTCCCTGTCAGTAGTGAAGCAAGAAGAGCTAAAGAAAAACAAAAACTGGTGGGGAGAGCGAAGTATTATTACTCCCATGCACAATGATGCCACTGCTACCATCAGGCACATGGGCAAAAAGTCTTTTCATGGCACAAATATTGTTTTAAATCCCCCAGAGAGTCTGACAGCTTCTGGTCTAGACTCCTTGTCTGTTTATAAGTACTGCATAGACACAGGCAGACATTTCCCCTCCTTTCTGCTGGTGAAAGGAAGACAACAGTGTGCCATTTTTCCACCACTCCATCTCCTCATCTGTACAGCAAAAGTGACCGTTTTGGTTAAATCTCACCTCCCAATGACGCTGAGCTTGAGATGACAATTCATACTGCCTAATTTCACCACTGAATACCACTTGGGAAACTCATGTTTCTTTCATATAAAGTAAAGCTTATAAATATCTAAATAATATCTAAAGGGCGGGTGTCAAGAGGATGGGGCCAGACTCTTTTCAGTGGTGCCCAGCGACAGGACAAGGGGCAACGGGCACAAGCTGGCACGCAGGAAATTCCATCTCAACATGAGGAAAAACTTTACTTTGAGGGTGACAGAGCACTGGAACAGGCTGACCAGAGAGGTTGTGGAGTCTCCTTCTCTGGAGATATTCAAAACCCACCTGGGTGTGTTCCCGTCCAACCTGCTCTAGGTGGACCTGCTTTGGCTGGGGGGGTGGACTAGATGGTCTCCGAAGAACCCTTCCAACCCCTACCATTCTGTGATTCCGTGAAATTACAAACACTTATATCCATAATTGAATACATTCACTATCAGCCCAAACAGATGCCCCCAGCACCGTGTTTCACTAGAAGCCCATAAGAAATAAAGTTTGTCCTTAGTCTGTAAAGACAATCTTAAACACTCACTATAAAAATTTTCTGCAGAGAAACAGATTTTGTTTGGCTTTATTCCTGCACACTTTATATGGCAGTGCTGTGCACAATGCTGTAAGGATGAGGCAGTAAACATGGCCGTAAGAGCCATATCCTCTAAATTATAAAGTAACACAGAGTGAATATTTACAGCAACAAAGCAAACAAAGAAGCCCCCTACTCCTCTCCGATCCTTGCCTATTGGAAGCTCTGCTTGAGTTAAATATACAATCACATAAAAACAACCAAATCGTCACCAGCAATGCAGAAAATTGGGTCACTCCAGCTCCCGAAAGCCTGTTTGCTGCATCTCTTTGTCCTAAACCTATAATTCAGTTTGAGAATTGAAAGCAAAGTTACTCAAGTTTTGACACAGTAATTCAGAAAGCAAAACAAACCCCTAGTCCAATTACAGACTCTATTAGGTGGAAGTCATAGATACATATAAAAGTAAAGAAAATACTTTTTTCTACAAAGAAGAGATCTAGGAGCTAGAAGAGAAGGGTCACTGAAAATCAAGCAAAATAAGAATTCCTGATAGACACCAGCTTTTGAGAGTATGAGAATACCTGAGTCAAAAGTTAAGACCAATTAACATCGGATGCCTGACTTCAGTTCTGCTGCTCACCACAGACCTTGGTCAAATCCCTAGTTTGCATGTGCTGTAGAAGCCCATTTAAGCAGGAAATAAAAGGAGGTATTTAAGACAAATAAAAGAAAGGGAGAAGACTAACCCTCCCTTTAAAATGCTTCACCACCTCAGACCTACCCACTTTGAAGTTATTATAATGTTTCACTTGTAGCTTTACTCTACCAGAAGATTCAGAAATATTTTTCCCCACACGGCTTTAGAGAGGACTGAACATAGACTCAAATGTATCATCTTCTTCCTTTATCCCCACTTCAGGGGCAGCGCTCTGTGAGATTATCCTAAATCTATTTCTGTGTCTTGATCATTTGTTGCTGAGTGATCAACTATATACTTACATCAACTGTGCCAGATGCTGCAGCACCTCTTTTTTTTAATCTGTTTATCTGTCTTTCTCTTACCGCAGCATGTTCTTCAACATCTCCATCATTTTTATAACATGATTGGAAGGACTAGGTTCGTTTTTTTCCCCTATTCAAAATACATAGACCATGCACAAAAGACGCAGGTTCAAGGGGGAAAGAATGAAGATGGACAGATTTCACGCATTACTTCAGTAGACAGGATTTTTTTATTATTATGATTTCTTAAACAGTGAAGTCTCATATCAGCCTTCATCATAAATAGAAAAAATGGATCTGGCTTGGAAAGAACAGAGCTGCTCTCTGCATTCAGGTAAACAGTACCCACATCACTTGAAGTTAGATTAGTTAGGTAATTCAATGCCCACTTCAGTCCCTTCACCCAGAGGGCTCAGCACAGTGTCTTTCCAGGCCACCCCACTCTGAGGGAAACAAGGAAACACAACCCACATCAGCAGTAACCAACATCACTGTTACCACCATGATCCATTACATTAATTATAATAGCTTCTGCAGCTTGTCTTTTCTACTCTTTAAAAAGCCATTCACTGAAGCCTTAAGTTCAGCAATTATCCACTTAGAACTTCATTTTAGATCAATGAATTGATCGCAGCCATTCATGTACCTGATGCAGGAATGGGAGCTCAGAGCACCAGCTGTGATCCCAGTTGGAAAGGTGGCCTCTCCGCAACCAGCAAACCAGGGACCTGCAAAACAGGAGTCTGTGTGTCAGAAACCACATGTCTTCTGCAAAAGACAAGGAAAAATCTGTGTCTTTCAGGAAGGACAAAAGAGACCCCCTCATTCACTGGACTAAAATCACTGGATTGAAATGTAATAGAGAAAAATCTGGCAAGGTATAACAGTTTTCATAAGTGTGACTGTAAAGGGATGGTCATGAAACCCACAGCTTGGCTCATGAAGTCATTAAAATGACACCACCTGCTGACAGCCGCGGGAGCAGAGTATGGGGGAGAAATCATGTTCCCAAGATGGTGGGGTCAAGCTCTTCACTCTCAATGGGGCTTAAGCTCCTTGCTCCCATGGGCACTTCTGAACATCCCACACAGCATGTTTCCACTTAGGCCAATGTACAAGCACTTAATTAGAAAAGGGTAGTATTATCAGCTTCTTTGCATAATCTGAATCACATTAAACACCGGATCAGATATGAGCACTTCACAGACTTGAGGCTCAAAAAAGATGCATACATAAATTCTACGCATCCAGAATATGTAACATATAAATCCATTATTTTTCTGGCGAAAAAAGTTTGTTGAAGAACAGAAAATACAAGAAACTAATACTGCCAAGTTAATCTAAAGAAAATAAAAAATCAGCTTCCCAATATCAAAATGTTTTTATAAAACCCTGAACATTAGAATCTTTTTATTACCTAATATTTTGGCTTTTTAGAAAGTGATGCTTTTGATCTTTTTCTCTATAACCACAAAGAGTAATTTTTTATTTATGTTTTTTAATGAAAGCTGAGATATCCCCAAAATCTCATGCATACAGAAATTGGAGGGTTTTTTAATAAACTAAAAATAATTAGAAAAAACATTTAAAAACATCAATAGAACAGCAAAAGGTGTCATTAGTGGGACCATACTGTACAAAATAATGAGATGACTGCACATTGCACTGGAGGAGACAAGACGGAGGGAAAATTAAACCTCCATCCCAAGTCAGGTCATTGGCTCATGTGATGCTCTGTATTGCAACTTAGCTTCACAGAATCACAGACCAGTTAAAGATGGAAGGGACTTCTGGAGGTCATCTGATCCAACCATCCTGTTCAAGTAGAGCCACCTAGAGCCAGTTGCCCAGGATTGTCTCCAGACAGCTTTTAAAGATTTCCAAGGATGGAGACTCTACAACCTCTCTGGGCAACCTGTGCCAGTGCTCAGTCACCCCCACAGCAAAAAAGTGTTTCCCTGATGTTCAGACAGAAACTCCTGTATTTCAGTTTGTGCCCGCTGCCTCTTGTCCTGTCACTGGGCACCACTAAAAATAGCCTGGCTTCCATCTTCTTTGCACCCTCCCTTCAGGTATTTAAATACATTGATAAGATCCCCCCTGAGCCTTCTGTTTTCAAAGCTGAATAGTCCCTGGTCTCTCAGCCTTTCATATGAGAGATGCTCCAGTCCCTTAATTATCTTCACGGCCCTTCAATTCTGTCACAGTAAGACTCACACACAAATGCATACTGCTTCTTCTCAAAGCCCAGAGGGCACTTGGCAGGTGCAGATGTTAGATTCCGTTCTAGTGCAAACTGCCTGGGAATCAACACTCTGCCAGCTTGCTATCAGCAGGTTTTAGTAAAAAGAGGGCTTGGAGACGCTTCCCTTCCTCCAGGAGCCCAGAGAACTTGACAGCAAGTGGTTTATCAAGTGCCATGGCTCTGCTCAGCTTTGCCCATGATCCTCACCCCCCCATCACCCCAATTATGGACTGGCTGAAAGGCTTTGAAGGAAAAGCTTTTAAGTGGAGAATGTTGTAAGCATAATAACAAGAGTTTTTATGCCAATGCAATGACTGCTGTAGTTATTGTTTAAGGCAAGATTAGTGCACTTGGAGTGACAGAAACCATCAGGAATGGACAATTAGGATTTCAGACTAATCCTCAAAGACAAGATGCATAAAGACCTAATAGCTTGACCGGAAATCTTTGAGATCAGAGAGTGATTTAACTCTTTCAAAAGGCCTACAAGGCCTTTGACACTTATTTTCCCAGTAGGCTTTCCTTGCCTTCAGTTCAAAGTCATCGAAAAGGGTGAACTTCAAACACCTGTTTCAAGTGAAGAGGATGGCACCACAGGATGTGTTTTATTCAACCAGACAGACTCTACAAGAACAAACACGGATGTTCAGCACTCATGTCTTCTACTTTGCGAGTAAAAAAAAGAAAAAATTTAAAAAAATCTGTGTTATAATTACTGAATAAATGAGATAGATTAATTAGATTAGACAGACAGAAGAAATAGGGCCATTCCTTCCCATTTAAGTACACACTCAGTTCAGGAGAAGTACTGAGAAGGAAAAAAAAAAATCTACTGCATAAATTAAACAATTCAAGTACAGCATTAGATGATCTTTAAAGTAAGAAGTAATCCTATAATAGAAAGGAGACTATGAATCACTGATTGCTCTGATGTGTTTTTACCCACTTTTGAACATTTCTGCTGCTTAAAACAGCATTACTGCACCAGGCACGGAGCCTAAAGTGCCATGCAAAATACAAAATCTGCTTTCCCCCATAATGTCTTCAATCCAAAGTGCATCCATAGTACAGAACAGATTACTCACAACTGGTAAAATGCATCCAAACTCTATTTCCCAGAAGCTCTCAAGAAAGGATGTTATAGAAGTGAGACATGAACAGGACGACAACTTGGGAGAACTCTACATATTAAAAAGGACCTCATTGGGAAAAATATGTCTTTCTTTTCATATCCAACTTACTAGAACAAATACGATTCCATGCTTATTCCAGTTTCAAATGGCAAAAGCATCAAAACCAACAAAAATTTGAGTAAAATTAAACTTGGAAGAATTGTTTCTACAATGTACCTACCCAAAGCTTTTGCCTTGTTTCCAATCCAAGAAAGTGCTCGTGTGTCTTGTGTATCATTTGATCTAACTTGAGTTACATTCTTAGAGATAGAATTTGCTTGACTTATATTCTTAGAGACCACCACAAATTTAAAATCTTTTTACATTTTAGCAAAGAGATCTACATATAAAGATACAACTGACCAGGCACATAGCCCAGAAATAAATTCTGGACTTTTGCCTAAAGCAGAGGAGCAGGTCTACTGCCCACCTAATGAAACATATGTATAGGCAACATTACTAAGATGGCTTCTTCCCTTTTCACAGTTTTTAATCTTTGTTTTATGAACTTATTTTTTCATGTCTGCCAGAAAACCAGTCTCATAAGGAATGTCAGCATCTATTTTGTTGAAAATTTTTAAAACCATACTGGCTCCACCAAAATATTAATGACAAAGTTCTTCTTTAAACTTTTTCATTTAGCTTTCAAAGGGTAAAAAAACCTCCAAGATCTCTTTGTCGTCATCATCATCTGCTTTTTATTAAATCTGTATGTTCTGTTAGCCCATTACTACGGTTGTTGATTGTTCACTGAGGTTAATTCATGTTATTGCAGACAACAAGCTCAAAGCCTATACCACTTCAGGCTTACTTGACATCAATCACACTGTGACTTTTCAAACCCCAGCTACAAAGTTCCCTTCAACAAAAATTAAGCCTCTGAGCTTACGATTATGTATTCAGCTTAACTAGTCCCAGTTAAACCAAAAGAGACGCAAGATATAAGGTCAAAAAAACGTTTCTGTCCCCTTCCTTTGCTTGGTGTTTGTTTAAATTCTGCCTGTCCTGGAAGAAAGCACTGAATGTGTTTTGAAAAATTAATTGAAAGGTTTTATTTAATACTACTGCACTCAATGCTTTCTTCAATACTATAAAATAACATCCTAGGAACATGCTTAGCTGATTTTTTTTGTACGAGAGTCTCAATAGCATTCTCAAAAATGCATACCCAGTGCCGACACTGAAACACATCCAATCATCTTAGAATCATAAATAATTTCTTTAAAAGCCCGGTACAAAGGCAGAATTCATTGCTTTTCAGCAGCCACTCCAACTTATGAAGCAAGCTCAGTTTCCAGGGGGAAGAAAAAAGTAATCACAAATGCAAACCAGAAATCTGAAGGGCAGAGACAGTATTGCCAAGGTTAAACAGATCAGATTAAATGAGTATTTCCATCATTCCCTAAAGGCAACTAACAGGGCACTGTCTCCTGGGAGGAAAGACATCTCTAGCTCAAGGCCTCCTTGCCCTTGTACCCAAGGTTCACCCTTGGCCAAAATTTGGGATTAAGAGTAGGTCTGAGCCAGCTGACAGGGACAGCCAGGCAACTGAAAGCAGTGGGGAACACTCCAAACCTGGATTATGAAATATCTGAGCACGAGCAACATGAGCCACAGTCCTTGTCCTTGCAGCTGGAGAGAAGCTCTAACTAGCAGCATTTTGCAGGTAGCTCCCACCTGAGAGCGTGTTTTTAAGCAACAAAGATTATGTACTACCACCACCAGTCTCACACATGCAGACACATCTAACAACAGCCAGATAGTCATTACCTCCTCGTTTCCCCTGATGTGTGAGACTCTTTACCAAGAGAAGGCTTGTCAGAAAACAATTTAAAAAAAAAAAAATACTGGCACACCGAAGGCTCTATTTTTCACCAGGACTCAAAATGGGTACATTTCCCAGTCCTTTGTGAAACATTTCCTTTCAGCATTATTAATTGGATTGTTTTCGCTTCAAGGGGGGAATGATTGACAAAATGCTTCTACCATCAATAAAGAATCATTAATTCTGCCTTTTC
>NW_009649309.1:520887-527947 GCF_000708025.1 Charadrius vociferus
CTGCTCATTGACAACACACCACCACCCATCACCCCCCCTGTGTTCTATGGAAGGGCCGGCATAGCGCTGTCTGCTGCCTGAAGACAGCATCATCCACAATGCCTACTACCAAAAAGACAGATTAAAGCCTGAGGTATCAAAAGTCAATTGAATTTGGAATTCCTCGAGGTACAGCATACTGGAGCTGATTTTCACATTCTCTATATATTCTTTTCTCACTATCTGCGAAGATCCTCAGGGATCGCATTTCTCTTCTCTGCATCTCCTGGAGCACCAGAGCAGAAAGAGAAAGGGACTGAATTTTCTTTCCTTCCCTTGACAGAAATACATCTACTCCTGATGGGCTGCATGGTACCAGAATGCTGCAGTCTACTATTTGATAAGAAAAGGCAGGAATCATGAGCTTCACAGGCTCCCAAATCCAACACAGCCACCTAAATATGTTGCACTGCATATTAGCTTCACATAGAAATAATTTGCGTCAATGCTGTATACAGATTGTTCACAACTAAATAAGATTAAAGCTGAGGCTGGAAAACTTATTACACAAATAATACATTCCAGCAGCTCAAACAGAGATGCAGTACCATGGAGAATAGGACAGTATTCATTGACAAGTAGTCACCCAGCTCCACCCTCAAGCAACTCAAGTAGCTGAGGTATTCGAGAGAATAAAGCCATATTTGATCTTTTCATATTTCCTCATCAGACATAACTTAGTAACACGTATGTCTAAACTGTCCAGAAGCCAGCACAGTCCTGAGCAAAACAAAACCTTACATCAGACTCCTGAAGGTTGCAGGACCAGATACAGAATGAGACTGCAAAGAAGTAAGGATATTACTCCCACACGCAGAGACCCAGCAGACTTCAGAAAAATGACAGGGGCCTTTTTCAATATATTTAAGCTTCAACACGCAAAAACAGAAAGATTATAAAAATGTCAAGACAATTCAATCTCTTGCTTTTCCTCACAAAGAGCAAGACATTTATCTAAAGAACACTTGAGGGTTTTTGATCTTAGCTGATACTTAGAAGACATTTAAAATAACAAGACAAGGCAGGTAAATCCTGCACTCCAGCACATGACTTCAGACCTCTAAGAACAGGGACAGATACACAGGTAAGAACAAGGATGAAATTAGTGTAGGACCACACCTGCCCTCTCCTCCAGCCTCCACTGACAACTGAACTACTGTGATTCATCCCCAACAGCAACAGTAGCAAGGACAAAATTACCAGCAATTCCCTGAGCATCATTCCACAACACCCAGCACTGCTGCTGACAACAGGAGTTTTCAGGGAATTTCTCAGATACAAGGCACTGTGAAATGAAAGAGTTGTGATACTTTCCGCTTGTTCCTGGGAACAGCCTTCTGGCTGGCATCTGCTCAGCAAGATTGGTGACAAAAATTTCATCCTGCCCCAGCCATTCCAACTATGCCTGCTTCAGTTGGGCTTTCTTTGCTCTGGGACTAGATAACAAGCGTTTAAAACACAGAAAATTTCAAACTATGGTCGAATGCGCATTTTTCACTGGCATTACAGTACCACAACAGAGGTGAACATGTTCTTTCCTATGATGACACACAACACTCACAAAGATTCAGATAAATTAAAATAAAGAGGGTTTTGTCATTTGCCTGGCTTTCATAAAGTTTATCCAGCTTCAGGCTAGAATTTCAGGTGTAAAAAAAGAATTAAGAAAAAAATAATCCCTGCCAAGAAGAACCAAGGCCCTGGTAAGTGAGACATTCATCTGTGGAATAACAAGATAATAATCTCAGGAGTAGAAGACAGGTTCAAGCTGAGATCTGTAAGGAGGACAAGCAGAGTCTTGAATGTGGTTATTCCAGTCCCAGAGAGTGCCCTGGCCAGCCTGCCACTGGCAACGTTGGGAAAAAAGGCTACAGCTGTCTTTTTCTGCGTGTGAAAATCTTAGACAGGTATTTATTTATTTATTTAACAGAAGATGCTCTGTAACCTCTCTTCTCCCTCCTGAGGGTCTAGCTGCCCATGCTCAAGCAAGCCCAGCCCTAGAACAATATGACTATAAACTGAGACTAGACTGCTGGGAAACAGCTGAGTGTGAGAAAGTTCTGTGGGATACCTCCAGCAGGGCCCTCCTCCCTTTGCTATGGAGGTGCACTTAAGCTCAAGCCCTTGGTCCTTGCCTGAGTTCACACAAGCTTGCTCCCGGCCCTCTACCTTGCTGATCCTGACTGCAACATCCTAGCTTGATCTTGGACCTGCCTCATCTGTATACATTGGATCACTACACTCTTGGCCAGCCCTGGTTACCATCACTGGGCTTGCCTGCTTCTTTTGTTCAGGTGCAGTGGGACTTGCTAAATTGGTGGTGAGGGCACTACCCTGCCTGCCTTGCTGTCGCCTTCAGCTCCCACCTCCTCTCCCCTTGCAAAGCAGCCTGTGCTTAAGCTTAGAGCCAACCACCATGGCATCCTGGTCTTGAATCTGCCCAGAATCAGAGCTGGCCCCAGGTAGTTAAAACTCTTAGGAGGAGTAGGGGAGAGGCTGCAGATTGCTGGTGTCTGGCAATGACACAAGCTTGTAAAGTACATTCAAGTTTTCTAAGCCTTAAAAGCTTCTTGAGACAAGAAAAACCCCAACACTACTTCATCCCAGCTCCAACTATAATCTGTCATACAACCTTGCAGAAATATAAAAAGTTTTCAGCACAAGTCTAATATGGAGCCATGCATACTGCAAGGTGATCCCTTCTCATTGGAGCTGCTCTGTAGCAGTATTTCCCAACGCTTTCTTCTTTGCCACAAAGTAAATCACAAAGTAAATTAATTCTGCCCTAAACCCGCAACAGTTAAATTACCAATTTAACTTTCTCTATTATCTAAGTTGCATTAATTATGTTCAGCTTAATGGAAGAAATTATTTAATTAGTACCAACTGCTGTTCACCTACATACTCCTGTAGAAACATTTTGGGTTACGCACAGGCCAATTACCTGCTGAATTGCACAGCACCTCATCACAAAACTATTAAAAGTTCAGCAGAAAACTCTGTAGACAGTACAAGGCTTTCATTTTGAGAAAGCTGTGATGCCAGTGGAGTAAAACTGAGAGGGTTGACGCATACAGCTTTGAAACAGCTGCCCTTACATTTAATGAGTTTATCTGTTTCAGAAATCAATAAAATATTTCCCACCCCCCACACCAGCATTAATAGTATGACTACTTCTAATACAGGCATAGTACTGGACAGTATGATATTCCCACTTTAGTGAGACCTCACTACCCTCACACATGCACATACACTCAGAGATAGCACTTAAACAAGTACACAACTAGATGGCATACACAAAAGACAGGAGGAAGAAAGCTAGCCTAAATGCCTCTCTTAACCTAAGCTTTGAACTTCAGTCACCTCAGACACTTGCCTATAACTTCATAGCATCAATGTGGACCTAAATGATTCATTCAAACTTGTACTGCAGTGTGACTGTGGTCCTTGACTCCTAGCTTGCTTTCTCACAAAATCATCTGGCCAACAGCAAGTAACCCTGCCTGGAAAAGCAGCTTGGGTGCTCCCATAACAGTGTGTTCTCTTACCTGTACACACACCCACCCACTGATCTTCTCCTGACCAGCCAAGGACAATTGGATGGCATGGGTCAATCACCAGACACCACTGAGGAGGGGTTGGACCATTTCCCGAGTAAACAGGCAGAGCTCAGCTTGAGGTGCCATTGTCTGTAACTAGACAGAGAGCTGAGATGGTGCACTGCCAGCCTGGGAGGAAGTCTGAGTCCCAGCCCTGGAGGTCTGGAGAGCCTCCAGAGTACAGACATGAGAGCCAGGGACACCTAAACTGTGGCACTGTTTCCCATGAAGAAGGGCTACAGATACCCTTAATTTCAGAGGGAAGGGAGGAATACAGAGGTATTGATAGGCCCATACAGCACTGAAAGCTACAGCAAGGCTGGCAGAACGCACTGCCTCAAGGCAACCAGAAACAGAGAGTGACTGGCGAATGGGAGATCTCCAGGGGGCATGGAAGAGCCAGAAGCATTGGTAATCCATACCTAACCAACCTGGCAGGTCACTGAAAGGGGAATGTTAGTTAATGTTGGCCTGGGAATCACTTACTGAGCAATCCTGAGGGTAATGAAATCTTATCTATACAGATACTGAAAACAGTTCACTGAAATTAATGAATTTTGTTAGGGAATTATTTTAATTAATGCCTTTAAAAAAGAGTTTTCTCCTACCCTGTATAGATAACCATGTCTCAGAGGCTTGTGTAGGCAGACACCATTTAAAAACACCCTCTTGCAAAACACCTGCCTCATATGAGGGACAGAGAGGACAATGAAAAGCTGAGACATTATCTGACTGGAATTCAAATTGTCAGGAAACAGAATGGCCACTCTTAGTAATCATGTAGAATTGCTCAAAAATACATACTTCAAATGAGCCATGTGGATCCCCACAGAAAGGCCAAAACATTTATCAAACTTCTCTGCTAACCTTCAGAGAACTTATAACAAGATCACAAGGCACAAGCTCTGCTTATTTACAAGCAGAACAAATCCACATGTGTTGCTGGTGCTCCCACCACCTTCCTACAAGGATGGATCACAGCATATAACGTACAGAGCTGCAACAGGCCTCCTGGGTGACTTGAAAAATCAATGACAAATGAACCCAGGCCTCAGTTTTTAGAGGGCTGCATGTCAGCCAAGGACAAAGTGGAAAGGGACTGCCAAAGTTTAAAAAACAAGTCATACAACTTGCTTTGCAAAGCAACTCCTCACTCCTCACTGTTAACTTCTCATTAGCACTTAGTCTTTGCTTTCTGGGGGCACATGGTCGTTTTGCATTGCACATGTGCTGAGCACAAAGCTAAAAAAGTCTCAGGCCCCAAGGATCCATGGCCTGATGAGATGACAACACCGGTGGAGTCCCCAGACTGAGGAAGCACTAGATAATGGGGGAGAGGATGAGGATCCTGATGAGAAACATGAGAAGTACCAGTCACTGGCCCTCCAGACTTAGGCCAATTAATCCACAGTATGAACACCAACAGGCTGCCTCTCCTTCCTTTTCTCCTCTTCCCCTTAATTAACATGATTTCTAGGAATTAGCTGGCCTTTGAGTGTTTGTTTTAAACAGCAACTTCTTTACATCCCTACCAAAAATACAGAAATATACAAAGTTTAAGTGTCATTCTGCACAGAGGGTACTGAAAAATTAAAATCCTTTTCTTCATCACTGTGAACCCAAAATATTGTCACACCAAGTGTGGTTCTAAAGATGCAGACAAGATAAGTTGAATAACATACTCTACTGGAGTGTAACACTCTAACAAACCACAGATATATCTGACCTCAAGTTAATTGACTAACAAATCATTGAAGATCTGGGAAATGAAGGCCAGAATGAGGAAATTTCTTCTCTCGTTTCCTATCACCTTCACCAGCGCATCCTCCAACAGTCCCAGGGTTGCATGTTACAGGATATTAAAAAAAGAAAGGCAGCCACTTTGAAATTTATGAGGAGCTAAGGGAACCTACTGAGTGCCACCTTTCTCATTTCATTCCTTATGTCACTGGCATAAATTGGGTTCACAGTCTGCTCCCTCACTTAACAGCCCTATGTATCCTGCATCCATCTCTCCCTGTCTGCTAGTTTTTAATACCATTTACCAACATTTATTTCTTCTCAGCTGCCTTTCTCCCTCCAGGGTTCTCTCTACAGCCCTAAGTGAACACAGGAAAATACATATTCTACCGTTTCTGTTTATGTTCCCAGGTCCTTAGGATAAGGCACTGCACTCATCTTTCTTCAGGCTGAAGAGGACCAAGTGGGACACTCTCCACTACAGGCTGAAAAGGCTGCTATTTAAACTTGGAAGCTTACAGTAATAGACATGACTTGCTGGTACCACTAAAGGCTTGGGAACAGAAAATGAAAGGTTAGTCAAAGCCAAGTTTTTTCCTACAGAGGAGTGCTGTACACAGGAATCAGGCCAGAAGGACTGGTTTTTAAGAGATAATGACAGTATAAAGATGCAAAAGTGTTTTTTCCTGGCAGGTTTTTGTTACTCATTTCCTGGGTTTTCTGTATATGTTCTACAACATTTAAACCTAGCTGTTGGAGCCTCAAAAGCACAATACACCTAATACAATATTCCTACTAAATTCCTCTAAAAATGCCTCAAAGCCATTTGACTGAATGAAGAAGCAGAAACATTTACCATCAGGCGGCCTTCTCAGCTACAGAAATTTGCACCACAAGCATCAGTACTCTAGTACTATTTGCAAAAGGTAAGTCTGCCAGGGCTGAAAATAATATTCAGGAGCAATAAAAACTACCAACTGTGGCTTGTAATGAAGGCAAACTTTTCAGAGAACAACTTCAAGCCATGGTTAAGATACCAATTCCAGCATGGAACCAGTCAACACTCTGTTAACAGCTGAGAGGCTCTGAGGAGACCCATCTTTTACAGATATTTCACCCTTGCTGTCCTTCAAAGAAGGAGGAAAAAATGTAGCAAAAGCGGATTGAAAAGTACAACGCCTAAACCAAAAGGAAACTGAAGCTCAAGAGAGGTGATCACTGGACTTCCTAATATAACCGAGACTCGGGACTCTCTGCTAGGTGTCATATACATAAGGTAATACAAAGATGTGGGCAGACGAAGCAGCGTATAAATCTAAGTAGAGCAGTACACAAAACTTGTTCCAAGACACTTTCTAACCACGAGGCTAACCTAGACTGGGGTATGTGACTTGTTTCTATTAAGAAGAGAAAGTAAGGACAGATACGGCATTTCCTGGATAACAAAATAATACTTAGAAAATCTTGTTTCCTCAAATAAAGAAGAAAACGATCAGCAAGAGACAGTTGTTTGGATTCTATCTTAGTTTCAATGTTCTTGTCAACCTGTCCCACATACAAAAGTTTGTTGTTAGCTTTTTCTGGACCCTTGCTACACATAATTCCCTGGCTGCCCGTAGGCCTTCTTGTCAGTACCAGCTTCAGAGATATTTCTCATATTTTTCCTCCCCCTGACACTCTTT
>NW_009649309.1:527977-548559 GCF_000708025.1 Charadrius vociferus
CCCCGGACTCTCTTTCAAATACTGATTCCAGCAACAGATCTCATACTCCGGCTGGCCTTGCATAATGAGGTGCTGGCTTTGCATAAGGCCAGTTCTGCAGCGTTCAGCACACCACCATGACGCCATACGAAATGCACTTAAACTATAGCAGTAAAGCACATTGAGTCTAGTTTTAATAGAAAGGGGGGAAAACTGCCAAGTTCCTAAGTAGGTCTCTAATAATAGCAAGATGTAAAATTAAACCTCAGGAAAGATGCAGATTGTGATCCTGGCCTTTAACGTTACAAACAGTGCTAAAATACTGTGTATCTTCAAAGTATGAAGTCACTTGAGTATTTAACAGCACTTGAAGAGCAATAAGCCCTATTTTATTAGAAAAGAGTAACATCTTTAATTAAACTTTTTTAAAATGACCAGGATTTTACAAAAGTAGATTCCTAGCACTACTTGAAATGAAGATCACCTGTTGTAGGTGACCCTGCTCTGGCAGGGGGGTTGGACTAGATGATCTCCAGAGGTCCCTTCCAACCCTGACCATTCTGTGATTCTGTGATCTTTTAAATAATTTTGTGTTATACATCATTAAGCTCAAGCATTCAAAACCAAGGTAGAGAACAAAGCACAGAGAGATGAAGTCATCTGCCCAAGGTCACCTAAAAATTTTTCAGAGAGGAAAGAGGAGAAACTAATTTTTGACAAAACTCTGCGCTGACAAGAAAGACAATCTTTCCTCCAACACTGTACCTTGGGGTGATTAAGATCATATGTAGGTACAAATATGTATTAATGTAACAATTACGTTCCTCCCCGAAAAAAATGCAAGCAGGTATCTCCTGACTTACCCAAGCAAACTATATACTATAGGAAAAATTGGGTGTGCATAAATCAGAACTGAGTCATTTTAGTGCTAAGGCTGTGCTCTGTCCCTAAAACAGCATGCTATCTTGGGTGGAATAAATGTCCCCATTATATTTATAATGAAGCTAATCAATTTTGGGATTGTAAAATAGCCCTGTCCAGAATTTTGATGAATCACATGACATGTCTTCCAAGGACTCTATTGTTAAAGATGCATTTTTTACTGGAATTTCAATAATTAATCCTGCTTTGAAGTAGTTTTATTTCTGTGTGGCTTATCCTTTGACGATCTAATTTACATTTATAATGATCTATTCCCTCATGAATTAATTGCTTATGTTATTTTCTCTATTAATCAGACATCAACATTTGCATTACAGATGACTGTGTTATTTTCATACTACTAAATCTGGCAGCATGGAACTAATGATAAATACTTTCCTGAGTTCTAGGGGTGAATTAGTGTCTCAGTCCTTTTAAATAAAGGCATTATTAGGATCTTGCCCCTCTTTCAAAGGAGGCTGGTGGTTTCTGTGGTATTATTCACATATATTTATTATGTCTAAGAATTTACTTTTTTTCTGCAAACTGTAAATGTACAAATATTTAGTTCACCCATTGCTGTCAAACAAGCCCTGAGCAAATGGCAGAGAGTTATGAATCTTAGGCCATCACAGACTTCTTTCCTAGATCCCCACGTACCTTTAGAAGAGTTTCACGCTTCCCAGCTACTCACTGCAACTCCTTCCTGGATGCTACCACCCACAGTGCGGCCTAAAAAGCTGGTTTTGTCAAAACTGCTTACTTATATTTAGGAAAAATAATTTATCAGTGCTAGTGTAAAACAGTACAAATTGTTCACCTGAGATAGGCAACCTGATTGTACCTGGAGCAGATAAGGGACATACACACTGCTCTGTCCACAGACCAGGGAGGCAGTAACCTGTGGCAGGTGGCTGTGGGCACTCACCTCCTTCCTGGCACAGCTAGGTCCAAAGGAGCACACCTGGGCCCCGGAGGAATCACAGTCCACAGCCCTGCTCCCAGATGGGTGGCATTACATCTAGCCCTGATGGGGTGCTACCGATTCCTTCCTCAGATGCGACTCAAACATGCAGGCCAACAGCGAGAGGACAAAGAGCCTCGTTACTCCACTCCCCACACTTTGCTGCTACATCCTCAGCTGCTTGTAGAGAATAGGAAGCAATGGCAGCTCCGCACATGCTCTCCCTGGACTGCTACTCTGACATGGAGGTTTAGGCATGGTACTAGTATATTTGTTCTTTGCACAGGAGCTATGGAGCTCTTCATAAATCCCTTACACTCTCACACAGAAGCATAGTCAAGGTCATACTACATCAGACTATTAAGAGACATGTTGCTTCTGCCTAGAAGCATCCCTAGGCAGAAGCGCCTAGGGATGCTGACCCTAGGCGCCTCTGGGTCAGCAATTTCAACAACAGACTTGGTACCCTCTGAGTAAACACTTGTTAAGCCCTGCCACCTTCCACTTTTACAATGTCAGAGAACAAACTGGACACATAAAATACTTACACTAGTGTCTGAAGCATAAACAAATGGTGCAACACAAGCAAATGCGGTGGAAGCCATACGTTTTATAGCACAAGGAAAAATTCCCATAGGACCTGTCACATACATCCGAAACTCCCCAGCTGTGGGCTCTTTTCTCCTCAGTGTTCTTTAACCAGCACTACAACTGCTGCACTGAAATCTGTCAAAGAGGAAGCAGTTCTCTGCTTGTCACAGAGGTTTCCAAACCATTTCTTTCATTCTGGGATGGTTAGCATTTCCTCCATGCAATTCCAGTCAGACAGGGATATATAAATACCTCCTCTGCCACTCTCACACAGGAATCTTTTCCCTGCCACATCAAAGAAAAAAATCCATTTTATCACATGATAGTCCACATTGCACTGTCTGCACAAGCAGGACTATCAGTTGTGGAGTCCAACAACAAGTGGCTCTTGAGGAGACACCTGGAACCTGCACAGCAACACTGGCAGGCTGTCTTACAAGGAAAGACAAATTGAAGGAGGCCTATTAAAGTGATGAAGCCCTTTCTAACACCTGTTTGGTTCCTTCCTCAACTCCTGCCCTACGGCCAAACTACAATCTATTCAATTCCCAAACAGCATTATTTTCTTCTGCAGACATAACGAGTGCTGCTCGTGGTGTAAAGTACTTTTTAGGCAGGTAAATGTCTCAAGGTGGTCCTCAGTGATAAAACCTTCAAATCAACCAGCTCAGCATAAGGCATCTGCTGCAAGAGATGAAGTATTAAAGTACAGGCTGATAGAGCCTCAACTCAGGAATAACTGGGAAAGTGACTTCAATAATAATTAAATACTTCAATCATTCATGGAATGCCCACATCTTCCAGCCCATGAATATGGTCCCTCCCTTGACTTCATGCTCAGCAACTCTATTCATGTTGGACACAAATAATACTTTCACGTTTGCTGGCAGATGTTGAGCAGAGGGCTGCTCATTTCAAAACATAAAGCCTTTCATACATATCTCATTCCTTATAGCATGTTGTTGGATTCTGTCATTGCCATATTGCATCAGTTCTTCCCCATCTCCTCGTATCCTTTAAATTACACTGTTGGTCTTGCATCATATTCCTGGGGTCATTAAGTACCTGAACAGTAAACATCCTTATTCTCTGCCACAAGAGATCAGGGAGAAAATTGTGCAAGGCAGGTCAGAGTAGCCCCCTCTAACAAGAAACAAAAGCCTGGGCTTGTGCGCAGCTCCAGAACTTGTGTTATTGAGCTGCCATAATGACATACTACATCCCATTAATCTGCAATTACACAGTGACAGGGACTGTCAATCTAATACCATATCCATTCAGCAGAACTAAATGTACCATTTCTGTCCCCAACACCATTCCTATGACTAAAACTCTTCAAAATAAAGTTAAATGTGGGATTTAATGGAGCAGGGAAGAGTCCAAATTCTGAATTAAGAAGGAGAGAGATTAGAGCGTCTATAGCCTCACCACATCTGTGACTGTAAAACCTGAGAAAACAAAATGACTCTGCAGGAATATGTGCAAGCACAGAAAACATCCACGAACATCCCTAGTAAACTTGTAGTTCGTACTCAGAAATCCCCCTGCTATAATCAACTTCTTATCTACACGTGCCCACCACATCTGAAAGAGGTCATCCTACTCAGTGCTATCCTGTCTGAAGTCCCCCTTAGTACCTATTACACCTGCCCCCAAAGCACACCACATTCCCTGATGGTTCATCTTACTCAGCTTGGCAAAACAAGAGAGGTCAACGCTCTATCACACATCCACAGCTGAGAGACAACAGTGTTTTAACATCACTGGAGGCTTACGATGAGACATGAGCTAGAGAACAGCACAGTGCAGTCGACAGAAACCAGGCTGACACTCCCCATCTCCTCCATTCAGAGCGCAGAAAGACATTCCCTTTACATGTTGTAGTGCCACTGAAGATATCGTCCAGTCATTGCTGCCTTCTCTCTGCTGGTGAAAATATTCATGCAAGCACTCTGGGTCCGCTTTGGGTAAAATCCATAAGGACAAATCAGACCAAAAGCTGCAAATTGTTTACAATGAACCGATAGATACAGCTTCCCACAGACTGCCCTGCTGTCAGACTCCTGTGGGATTGTCACTGGCCCTGAGAACCAATGACGGGTAGTGACAACTTAGCTGATACAGCTGGAGCCAGAAGGGGACATCTGGTAAGAGCTGGAAGCCTCATTCCAGGAAAACATGCCTGTTCAGGGGGAAGAGAAGGAGGTGTCCAAGTGCTGTTCTGAGCAGAAATTGTATCAACCAAGAGCACATAAATGCTGTCTTAAATGACACCATGAGGCTGCAAGCTCTCCTGGACTGTGGAGCTGCCCCAGGACTGAACTCAGGCACAGCATCCAAACTAGTTCTCTATGTACCGTGCAGCCAGTGGGGACAGACATCATCTGAGCATGACTTACCCACCCTAAAATAGGCACCTGAAGTAGCTGGACCGAAGCACTTTCTCACCTAGGTGCTTTAAGTTTAGACAGCTAGAGACAGATGAGTTGAATTCCACTTTGATGAACTGAGCCCTGTCATGATGGGATTCAGCACTCAGGTCTGCAGCAAAATATCTACATCCACTGAGTGACTTTATGTTTCCTTCCCAAAACTGATGTAGTATGACATTGAATTTCAGTGCAACTTAACAACTTGCATAGCTGTTTAGATTTTGAAAGTATTAAAGAATTTTAAAATACCAGACCAAATAAAGACCCACAAACACACAAACGACCATGATGTTCTTTAGAACGTGTCACTTCTGCAGCATTACAAAGCACAGCAGCCACTGCAGAAGAGCATGGGAACACCTAATCATTGTATATACTGTTTTTGAAAACTGTCTCCTGCCCTTCCTGCTCTCATACAGCTGGTAACTCCAGGCTCCTGCATCCAGGGGAGAATTCAGCAAAAATCTGTTTCCTGTGGCAGGTCTGTCACTTTGTTGATGGCACAAACATGGCTACGGGCAAAATTAACCAAGTAAATGAGTTTGCGGAGTCCACTTGGTTATCTAAACAACCATGTTCTTTCTCTCTTTCAATCAGCACTAAATCTTAGGACTTTGGGGGGTTTTTGCCCTCAGTATTCACAGAAAGAACATAAAAAGCACCTGAAATACATGGCAAGCAAATTTTCACACGCTTGGGATGCTTGCAACTGTCTGCTTACTTCCAAGTGTGGTAGTCAGAGTTCAGCATCTACCAAACCCCTAACAACTAGGGAAGAACCAGACATACGATGGTGCCAGACACAGGCATCCAAGCCTGTAGCATCCCAATTTAACAGCTATTCAAGAGGCCGAATCAGGGAGTTGCTTTTTAGGAGAGGAGGGGTCACAACAATCAGGGGCAAGAGCTGGACAACTTCCATGAGGGAACATTGCCTGCAGCACCAGGCACCTACCTGCAAGGAGGGACTCGTTAAAGAATGGGAGATGGTGCTGCCAAGTGCATAAGGACCATAGTAGCACAGACACCCAGCTGCCCTGTAGTTGCTCCACCTTACACCAGAGCTACCTAAGACTTGATGTCTAATCCAAAGTCTTTTCACTTGTAAGCTCTTTTGTTCATCTGCATGGTGTGGAGGGACCCTCTATTCCCCTCCAAACTGACTCCCCTGCTATGCTGACTGCCAGCAGCCTCACCACAGCAATTTTTGCTCCCCACTTACACAGTGTTAAGGCCACCTACATCCTTGACCAGCCTTTTCTGGAGTAGTCTGACAAAAGACATGCACATAGGAAAGATGTTAAATCAAAAGTCCTTGGTACTCCTTCTACAACAGACTACTTTCTATGAAACCACACAGCATAGGCCAGTAACAGAGAACATGAAGGAAACTAACACCAATTGCTTGGTCTCCAGGAAAGGCAATGCTTATAAAGTGTTAAAAGGCAAAATATTTTATTTCTATATATATACACACACATTAGGGTTACTTTATATAACAAGTTCCCTGACTTTTATGTCCTTAAAGAACAAAGGTAGCTAAAGCACAGAAAATGAGGATGTGGAGCCCAAAGAGATTTAACTTCTTCCCTACTCATGCCAACTATCTATTTTCATAGGCGTAATTTCATTTCATTTTCATATTTGTCTCACAAGAAAACCAGATCTGTAATGTTTGGCTGCCAAGGAGGTTCTAAGCCATTCGGGTCTTCCTAGGTCTTGTAGTCATGGTCAACCATCCCAAGGGGGTGAGCAGCATAGAAATCTGCTAGAAGGAAATTCAAAAGGGATGCTGTCTGATGTGAAAGCTATTTAAAAATATCTTTTTTTAAAAAATCATAATTAAAAAAATACATGATGACCATTAGTCCTACTGGAAGCCTATGGAACACATTTTCCTGCACATGAACCTTAATACTAGAAACAGCCTATTCTACCAGGTATAATCACCTACATAGGAATATGATTTCCAGTAATGGAAAGGAACTGTTAAAATAGCAGAAAGGGCACATTGAGAACCATTCAAGCTAAACGTGGGCAAAATGCAAACTGAAGAAAAGCTGAATTATTTATAACAAAGAGCAATTAACCACTGCCACAAAATTAATAAACCACACAGCAGTTTGTCTGTCACTTCAAATCCTCAATGAAAGCAGTATGGTTTCTGAAGCAGAAGTCAAAAATTCAGGGCTAGAGACAAGAACTGCTGAATGAGGGTCTTCAGCCCAAGTTAACCAGGAAGCCTAGGCAATCATAACATTTTCTCCTGGAAATCTATTAAGCCTGCTTGTATTTATAAGGTGATAGAGATAGCCTACTTCTATTGAGAGAAGCAAATCCTGCCAAATATAAATCAGCACATTATTATCAGGACAACTGAGCTGTTTTGACACACAGAAAATAAGGAACCAGCCTACAATGGCCCTGATTTATATTCTACAAACAAAATCAAAGGCCACGCAACTCCTAGCACAATGTCGTACCGCATGCATTAGCAACAAGGACACAGACAGCTAAACAAACTTTTTTTTTTTTTTAAATAACAGACTGTACTAATTGTGTGCACATTTGCAAAATCAATATAATTCACAAAAAAAAAAAAAGCTGTAATTGGATGTGGATCATGTACATGGTTACTTTCTCCTGACAGCAGGGTCACACCAAGAAAGCATGGTAGGAACTACAGAGACCATGGCTGATATAATCATTTAACAGCATTGCCAGCTCTCACAAATAAATCATAGATCACAGCATTTAGCACTTGCAGGACATTGCAAGAGTCCTTTATGTGGAGTGACTCATCCAGCACTATTATTTTTAGGCCTGCTAGTTTAACCAGAGTTCTATTTAGAACCCTGAAGCATAATACTCGCCAATTATCTGATTTGGGGATTATTTTTCTCCACAAGGGACTGACAAAGACCTTTTCCTCCATCGTAAGACACACCTGTAGCCCACCACATTCAAGCTGTCATTTCTTGTTCTGCAACTTCTGTACTGTTCTGTTTTCCTCCCGCATCATTTTTTATTCCATACACCAAAGGGCTATATACAGCAGAAAAAGTGCAAAGGCAGGAAAGGAAAAACTCAAGATCATAGGGAAGGCAGATGGCGCTTACTTTAGCAGTGAAGAAGGAATAATGGAGGAGTCACTGTCTTGGCATATACAGAATTCTATGAAGGTGATTACAATTTTATGCGCACTCACAATCACATTGTTGACCTTCCCCTCCTGCAAACACAGCATAAAAATCAAAAGAGAAATTAAATTAAAGATAAATTTGCTTGGTCTTTTAAGAATTTAATTTTTTTTTTTTTTTAAGAATCTCATGATTTAGTCTGATTTTATCTCATGAGATCAACAATGTTGCATGAGGCCCAAATCCCATCTCCGAGTAGCCAAGGATAGCTTCCACCCTCCTTCATATCAAAGAGGGCATCTTACCAAAATATCTGGCTGAGAGATACAGCCCTTCCGATTGCAACTAAGCCAGCAAGCTCCTCTCTCCTATTTGCAAGTGCAAAAAACTATGATTCTTCCAGTTGCATCCAGCGTAAGACCTTTGCAAGAAATACAATGTTTGCACGTACATGGTAGAATAACATAAGGAAAGCTCAGCAGATACAAACATTGTTGATAGTATTTTGCGTTAGCTGTGAGGAGGGGAAGAAGGGTGAAGGGGCAGACTGCTTTCTTTAAAAACTCTCTTAGGACGCTGGACAACCAAGTGAAGTTATGAAGCCAGGACGGAGCCTCAAATTGATGCAGTTGCTTGTTTAAATGAGTCAGATTACCTACAGCTGCGGCTTACAGCTGCAATACAGAACACTGTACAACTGTGAGACCTGCTTAGTTTGATATTAAACCTCTTGCCCACTGTGGTGGGTTAACCCTGGCTAAGAGCCAAATGCCCACCCAGACGCTCACTCACTTACTCTCTCCTCTCAGCAGGACGTGGAGAAAATAGTAAGAATAGGAACAAGAAAGCCTGTGGGTCAAGATAAAGATGGGGAGATCACTTATCAATTGCAGTTGCGGGCAAAACAGACGTGACTTGAAGAAAATTACTTAATTTATTGCCAAATAAAATAGATTCAGGTAGTGAGAAACAAAAAGACAAACATTATACCACCACCTTTTCTCTCACTGGTTCCATTTCACTCCTTTTCTCCAAACTCTATCCCTCACCCCAAGCAGCACAGGGGGATGGGCGCTATGGTCATAGAATAGTTTGGGTTGGAAAGGACATTAAAATGTCATCTAGTCCAACCCCCCCCACAATAAGCAGGGACATCTTCAACTACAGCAGGTTGCTCAGAGCCCCGTTCAGCTTGACCTTGAATGTTTCCAGGAGTGGGGCATCTACCACCTCTGGGCAACCTGTTCCAGTGTTTCACCACCCACATTTCCTCCTTGTATCTAGTCCAAATCTACCCTTTTTTAGTTTAAAACCATTACCCCTTGTCATATCTCTACAGGCCCTACCAAAAAGTCTGTCCCTGTCATTCTTGTAGCCCCCCTTCAAGCACCAAAAGCCTGCATTAGCCTTTCCTTGTCCTGGCTAAATAACCCCAAATCTCTCAGTTTGTCCTCATAGGAGAGGTATTCCATCCTTCTGATCATCTTCATAGCCCTCGTCTTGACCCACTCCAACAGGTCGAGGTCTATGTCTTTCCGTGCTGAGGACTCCAGAGCTGGACACAGTACTCTAGGTGGCGTCTCACCAGAGCAAAGTAGAGGAGCAGAATCACCTCCCTCAACCTGCTAGCCACTCTTCTTTTGATGCAGCCCAGGATACAGTTGGCCACCTGGGTTGCAGGCGCACATTGTCAGCTCATGTTCAGCTTTTCACCCACCAGTACCCCCAAGTCCTTCTTGGCAGGGTTGTTCTCAACCCCTTCATCCCACAGCCTGTATTGATATCTGGGGTTGCCCTGACCCATGTGCAGCACCTTGCACTTGCTCTTGTTCAATCTCATGAGGTTCACATGGGCCCACTTGAGCTTCTCCAGGTCCCTCAGGCATGTCAACTGCACCACTCAGCTTGGTGTCATCTGCAGATTTGCTGAGGGTGTGCTCAATCCCACTGTCTGTGTGGGATGATGATATATGGTCAGTATGTAACAGTTCCTCTCTGATGCTCCTTTCTTCTGACACCTTTCCTCTGCTCCAGCGTGGGCTCTCCGCAGCAGCAGTTCCTTTGGGAATGTCCATCTGCTCCTGCGTGGGTCTTCCACAAGCTGCAAGTCATACCTGCTCCACCATGAAGCACCTCCTTCTCCTCCTTCTTCCCTGACCTTGGTGCTCCCTCTGTTGTTTCTCACTCTTTTTTCCCCTCCTCTTCTGCCTGTGAAGTGTTTCTTGCCCTTTCTTAAATATGTTTTAACGGAGGCACCACCAACATAGTTGATGGGCTCAGCTTCGGTGTGCAAGTGCTCCCCTGAACATCTTTGGGGAATAAATTTGATAATCTCAAACAAAGTAACATAAAGTAGACAATCAAAAAGCACTCTAGAAGATTTCAAAACATTAAGAGTACTTTCCTTAAAAAAAAAAAAAAAAAAAGCAAAAATCTAAACAAACCAAAAAGCCACACTTCACGCTTTTTAAACTTCGAGCAAATTAGTTTTGCCACTGTCCATAATCATAATGTAGTAAGTATAAAGTGTTGGCTGCCAAACAGGATTTAAAATAAACAAAAATAAACTAGAACCGTATTTTTCGTATCAAGTACGCATCCTGCCAGAGGACTACAGCTGTTCAATTGGCCCAGACCAGATAACAAACACACGGTCCCTGGGACACACACCATTGTCAAGCCAACACAAAACACTGTGGCTAACCAAGAACCCATCAACATAAAGAGAAAGAAACAGCAGTGGCAGCAACCAAAACCTTAAAAAAAAGGTAAAAAGCACACAGAAGCCAAAATGCTGAACACTCTCATTCATTGTTAAAAAATGCCAAGAAATAATTAACTCTCGGAATTCTTTTTTTCTAAACATTTTTAATTAAGTTCTTATTTGAAAAAATTGTTGCTATGCTCCACCCAGTCCTTCTCCCCATGGGAACAATGTCCACAGCACAAGCTGTAATAGCTGCAGAGAGGCAGCCCTTATAGAAAGAAAACTCCAGGCATAAAATCTAGGTCAGTGCTTTCCCCCCTGCCCCAAAAAGGACATTCTCCCCAGAAACCCGACTCCTATCCTAACTGCAAGGCTACAGCTGTTCCAAACAGTTACAAGCCATCACTGTATCCCAAAGAAGCAGCATCTTAAGGAAAATTCAAAGCAAGACTCTTCAAACTCACTCCATCTTTGCTTGCTTAAATTCCCTCTAATCCCCATCCATGCTCAAAGGTTCCAAGATGTGTAGGTGAGCCCTGCAGAGGTGGTACAAAGCTCACTCAGCATAATCTTATGACAGAACTACCATTAATGGAAGGACTACCTAGAGAAAGAGCCCAACACCAGCCAGTTTGTACTTTGCACGCTCTTCCACTATCAGACATTATGAGTGAAATGACAAATGATATATGCAGAATACTGTATTTAAATGCCTTTCCTCTGCCTGCTCCTTATCTTCGTTTTCTCAGCACACAGAATAACTCATCAGAGTGCAATCCTGAGAGGTTTTGATGCCAACATTTTAGTTTATAGTAAAACCTCAGCAGTTTTGGCAAGTACTTGTGTGTGTGGACAAATAGACCATGTCAGGAAGAGCCCAAGGCCCTGACTCAGCAAAGCATGGAAAAGAACACTTAGCAGCTCCTGGTAAAGCAGCTGAGCAATCTCCTGCTCTGAGATTTAGTTTAGGACATGGGTATCTCTGCTTCAAAAACCCTGTCTGGCTTGGGGCAAGTCACTCTGTCTCTCTATCTGTAAGATGAAGACACTGATCTCTTCTCCTGTACTAGGCTGTTGTCATAACATATTGGAGACTGGACAGTACTTAGACACTATAGTTAAAGGGGCCATGTCAGTACTTAGGAGAGACAGATTCAGCAAACCCTTGGGGCAGAGAAAGAAGGCATGTGTTTAAAGCACCTAAAAAGATTAAAGAGCACAAAGTCTGACTAGAAGCCAAAGGGAACTGCTCTCTTAAATCATTTAAGCACTTCTGAAAACCATTCCTTGATTCAAAGGTTTAAGCACCGTTTATCTAGCACTGTAAAGAAGAAACTGTACCAAAGAGCAATGGACCTGCTACAATTTAGCACTGCCTGGACATCTACTGAAAACATACTTTTTGCGCAAGGATGACAACAATTTGGTGAACAAGCAAATGCCATCAGTGCAGAAGGATGATGAGGGCACAGGAGAGAGGTATTTTAAGAATCCTACCCATCCCTCTTTTCCTCAGAATAATGCTAAGAATTTACTGTCAAATGTTAAAACCCTGAGCCCCAAGATATTCAGTCAATAAACATGACTGAAGATCGGAATTCAATCCTGTGAAATAAATAAAAACTATTACCCTGTTTGCACTTAGCAGATCAGGCCTATAACTCAGTGATGTTCAATTAACCAACAGCTTTGAAAAGGCATTAGCACCCTAAATAACCTGTAGCACTGCACACAGAATACCACTATTAATTTTCTTACTATGGTGCAAGCTTAAAAAAAACAAACAAAACCAAAAAAAAAACCACCACCAAAAAAACCCCAACCCATAAAGCTGATTTTATGGTCAGTAATTTTTTGGTCCAAGACAACAGCATAAAAGTGGCTCTCCACAGCAGATCCTATCCATAACACCAGGAAAAGAATCCCAACATCTCAACATCTCCCCTGTATTCAGCAAACAGGAGGGACTGGGCTGCAAAATGCCCTCGAATTGTTTAAGCAGCACGAGCTGGCACAATGATTCTGGAGTAACACTGAATCCCTGCTCTTTGGAGTGTGTTCTAGGTCCTCTCATATTCACAGGAGACACAAGGTCATTACAGCTCTTTTAGTTTGTGGATCTTTGGGGTCTGGTTTGTTTTTTTATCCCCCAGCAAAATACAGTCTTTTTAGCTCAAACCGGAGGCTCTCGCTAAGCAATGGAGCTCAAGCCCTGGTGTCAGACAGTGGACAGTCATTCCCCAAGGAACAAGAAGCATGAACAGTCACAGGTCCTCAGAGCAGCTTGCTAATCCTGAAACCCAAAGATTTCTGTTTAAACGGAGGCATGGAGAACATGAGTGGTGACACAGCCTTCAAGACAAAGAATAGCCAGGACAGAACAAAGCTAGATTATATTATGAAGATCCGATATACCAAGAGTGGCTCCTTCCCATAGCATCTCAAGCTGGGGATGGAGGTACGGATGGAATAAAAATATCTTCCTTCCATAGTTTTTGTTTGACCTTTGGTAGATCCCAGCTGACATCTCTCCAATCTGCGCGGGATTCAACGTGCCTTTTCTGCCTCCAAGATAGCCAGGCAGACACAAAAGCAGAAGTCAAAACATCTGTCAGCCTCTGCTACCTACAGAAAAGAGTGGCTTTTTGCTTGAGAGACCACAGCACCGCAAAAGCATTGGCAGGAGGCCTAGATCTGCCAGGCTCTGTAGCTGGCTGAATGAGAGGGACAGATCTGACAAGGGCAAACATTTCCAGGACACTAGCTGCTAGCACATAAATGGGCTTAGGGACAAAAACCAGTCGCCCAGGAATTGCATTGAGCAATAGGGAGACAACTCTGAAAGGGAAAGATGAAGCTGCGGCATGATGAAAGGGAGCAGGACGGCTGGAGCTATGCAGCACAAGACTGGCAGCATATCTGGGATTTAAAATTAGCCTTATGCTGATGTAACCAGCCTCGACTGCATTTCAGTCCTCACACAAACACCCTGGATGTGCTTGGCCAAGGACAACCCCTGCTGTGGGCATGTAAATCAGACAGCAGCACTGCCCCCACCTTCTCCTCCTGCCTGTCACCCTACAGCCATCAGCTACTGCTGAAGGAGATATCCAGAAGCAAGTGACCAGAGATGAGGCTAGGGAGGAGGAGAGGGCTGGCCAAGTATTTGCCTCGTGCTCCTTTCTCCAGGGTACCTTCTCACTCCTGACCAATAGGAAAATTCCCTACATGCCCTTCTCTCTTCCTCTGACAGCCAAGATCACAAATCAATACTATTTGAGTGGCACAAGCAGCCATCCAGGCCACAGTGCATTCAGTCTGAGTCCATGTCAGCTCTTGTACACAGAAAGCACTGCTTGTAAACAATAAGAAGAATAAAAAGAAGATTGTCCCACATATGCAAGGAATAAAACATTGAGACAGTGATTTTCAGGCAGCAATGCATCCCCTTCCCTCCCCTCTTCTCTCCTCCAGCCCTGTTCCTGTTGTACTTTCATGTGCCTATCACTGCAAACAAAAGATATATGCCAAACTAATGAAATGTCTGGGCTGTGGTATGCGCGTGTATAAATGAACCAGCACGGCCCCTGTGTGCACAGAGTAACTGCAGGAAACACACTTCCAGACCTGTCAAGACTCATTTCTTTTAGAAGGAATAAGAGATAGCTGACTTACTTTTCCCCTTCAAGCAAGAAAGAAAAAGGAAAATAAAAAATAAAAAAAAAAAAAAAGAGAGAGAGAGAGACAGAGAAGAAAATGTATTAATACTAAAAGGTAAGGAGAAATTTCTGACGGGTGCTCTCTTTCCTACCATTATTAGTGTGATGGATGTGCTGGGAGACCCCAGCTGCTCATACAACCTGGTGCTGTACAAACAGAGGGCACAATGCAGTCCCCTCCCAGCAGTAAGACAGGAAGAACACTAGAGAAAAGAAACATCTATGGGGAAAGAGAGATCTGCCCGAGGCATCACAACAGATCTGCAGCAGAGACAGAGATCCTAGCCACAGGAAATCCAGATTTCCTATATATGCCTTGATGTTGCAGCTGTGAGACGCTCTGCCTTCCTGCAGTATCTCCATCAGCTGCGTGATCTCCTCCCAAGCCCCTGATAACGCTGCAGAAGCTGAGAGATCAAACACCCAAGCCAGCCATGGTGAGGGACAGGGATGAACTCTATGTCATAATGCACTCTATGTCCAAGGTATGTTCCCCAATTCATCTGTAAAACCAAATGACTTGGCAGTCTGAACTATCATTTACAAGAGCCACACACCCTTTTCCTCAGTGCTCGCTGGGCACCAAGCATTTTGAGGGCGAGATACTTCCATAGAATCATTTAGGTTGGAAAAAAACATGAAGATCATCAAGTCCGACCTTACACTGTCAAGTCCACCACTAAACCACGTCCCTAAGCATCACATCTCAGGGGATCCCAGGGGAACTCACAGAATTTCACAGGTTGGAAGGGACTTTCGGAGATCATCTAGTTCAAGCCCCCTGCCAAAGCAGGTTCACCTAGAACAGGTTGGATAGGAACACATCTGGGTGGGTCTTGAGTATCTCCAGAGAAGGAGACTCCACAACCTCTCTCGGCAGTCTGTTTCAGTGCTCTGTCACCCTCAAAGGAAAGAAGTTTTTCCTCATGTTGAGATGGAATTTCCTGCGTTCCAGCTTGTGCCCGTTGCCCCTTGTCTTGTTGCTGGGCTCTGCTGAAGAAAGTCTGGCCTCATCCTCTGACATACACCCTTTAGATATTTCTAAGCATTGATGAGATCCCTTCAGTCTTCTCCAGGCTAAACTGACCCAGGTGTCTCAGCATTTTGTTAGAAGCGGGGTGGTCTGTTCCCTTGATCATCTTCACAGCTCTCTGCTGCACCCTCTCCAGTAGTTCCTTGTATTCCTTGAACTGCGGAGCCCAGAACTGGACACATTACTCCAAATGTGGCCACACCAGGGCATAGCAGAGGGGGAGGATGACGTTCCTTGACCTGCTGCCACACTCTCTTTAATGGAACCAACAGGATACCATCGGCCTTCTTGGCCACAAGGGCACATTGCTGGCTCATGGTCAACTTGTTGTTGACCAGGACTCCCAGATCCCTCTCTGCAGAGCTGCCTTCCAGCAAGTCAACCCCTAACCTGTACTGATGCATGGGCTTATTTCTCCCTAGATGCAGGACCCTACGCATCTTTTAAATACCTCCAGGGATGGTGACTCAGTCACTTCCCTAGGCAGCCTGTTCCAATGCTTGATAACCCTTCCAACGCTTGACAATGCTCTTTCAGTGAAAAAATTCTTCATAATATCCAACCTAAACCTCCCCTGGCACAATTTGAGGCCGTTTCCTCTCATCCTATTACTTGTTACTTGGGAGAAGAGACTGACCCCCACATCGCTACAACCTCCTTTCAGGTAGTTGTAAAAAGCAATAAGGCCTCCCCTCAGCCCCCTATTCTCCAGGCTAAACAACCCCAGTTCCCTCAGCTGCTCCTCAAAAGACTCATGCTCTAGACCCTTCACCAGCTTCGTTGCTCTTCTTTGGACACACTCCAGCACCTCAACGTCTTTCTTGTAGTGAGGTCCCCAAAACTGAACACAGTATTAGAGGTGCATCCTCACCAGTGCCAAGTGCAGGGGGACGATGACTGCCCTAGTCCTGCTCACCACACAAGCCAGGATGCTATTAGCCTTCTTGGCCACCTGGGCATGCTGCCAGCTCATATTCAGCCTGCTGTCGACCAACACCCCCAGGTCCTTTTCCACTGAGCAGCTTTCCGGCCGCTCATTATACTCATCCATAACTGATCTTAACAGGCAGTGAGCATCTCTAAACCCATTGGAAAGCACTGCAGATTTCCAGTGCATCTTCTGACATTTTAGGGTCCAAAAGATCCTATCATCACTCATAAGTCCAACACTCCTGCTCTGCACTCTCTGCATGTGGTCAGAGCACATGTGTCAGGGCTAAGGAATGAGCTGCCACCATACCAGCTACGCTTTGGCTTAGACAGAAACACTTCCTGACCTTCCAGTTCAAAGGGCTCAGGTCAACATCTGCTCCACCGCAAAGCAGTGGCAGCCAGGATGATGAAGGTTTGAAAGACTGATGTAATCAAGTCGAAGATACAAATGAACTGCCACATTGTGGCTCCTTGTTCTTCTTTAGGGGATAATCTGAACACAGACACTTGCAAACCTCTAGCTAATACACTCACTCATTTAGCACAAGCAACGCAGATTTGTTCCTTTTGATCCAGAGCTCCCAAGTTCATTCACCAGAGACACCCTTACTCAGAAGCAGAACTTACAGAGATCACATCCATCCATATTTTATTAAGATCAACTATCTACCAGAGCTGTGCAAAGAAGTAGTCAACTGGACGATAATTTTTTTCCTGAATTAATTTCATGAGGGCAAAGGATTCTTTTTCAGTGCCTTGAAATTTTAGGTTGGAGTTCTTCTTGGCTCTCTAATAACTTCGTAGACCACAGTACTTGTCAGACCCAGGCTTAAAGCAATGAAGAGCTAAGGTAGCCCCAGCACAAATTGATGAAACTGGCCAGTCCTGATCTACAGAAGTGCCTACTCCCCATATCCTGGGTTACTCAGGCGGTGCTGTGCATGCATTTCACTGTGGACTTACTAAAGTGACTTACAATTACATCCCTATGTATTGGGGACGCTCAGGGATTCACTCTCAGTATTGATCCAAGGATGAATATGGATCTGTGCGCTGCCATTTGAAGCCTCTGATCTTAAACCCCAATGACCAGCAGACCCTCCTGCTCCCTTTAAGTCATCACTGATGCTGGCAGGTTTTTTTCTGAGATGCAACCAAAAAGCCAGGACTAACCACAATAGTAAACTGCATGCCCACCACATGTGAAGAGCCAAGAAAATAAACCCTTATGCAGGAAATCCCCTGGGATTTTTTTCAGTGCTAGGACTGAACATTGGGGAGCCACTTCAGCAGCTTTCTATTTCCTTGCTGAGGTTTTCCACAGGTTGCAGGGGACTGTTTTACAAAAGCCACCTTATCTAACTTAAATGAGGAACACAACATAAGCATCTTGGGAGTGGGCAGACATACTTACCGGCTCCAATAAAAGCTTTTATCTTTGGATACCTCACCAGTTTCAATACCATTATCATCATATGCCCACCAAGTCAAGTAGTACCACTTTTCTCATCTCATTCCTGGCAAACTGAGGAACAGAGAGGCTATTTGATTTATTCAATGCCATATAGGAAAACCCGAGACAACATAAAAATGTTAGACTGGGTTTTTTTGCATCACCAGCACTCCAATTGTTCTCCTAAGGCTGTTTTTTTCTGTTAAGTAACTCCCACAAAAGGGATTCCCTCATAGTAAAGCTCTATTTTAAGTAAGAAAGAAGATATATTTGAAGTGTGGTAGAAACACAGGATTTCCATCCAACTGATAAATTTCAGTGACAGGATGATAGTGCATTCTCCAATAGGAAGTCCTCAAAGGAGGTTTCTTCAGGGTTCCCATCACACCCCAAGAGTCTAACTCTGAAAGACCAGCAGGAACAAACAATACAGGTTTCCGTTCCCCCTCCACTCCACACATGCACTCACCCAGTCCCTCTCTCACACACAGATACCTTTTCTTACTTTTTTTTTTTTTTTTTCCAACAAATATGAAAAACCAAACAGACAACAATCAGTTATGCAACCCCTCCCAGGTCATGGCATAACACAGTCTGAAATCAGCTAATACTTGATTTCCCCTCTATAACATGAAACACTATGATTCTGTCTTTTTACATCTGCTACACATTAGTAATGCAGGAGGGGAAGGGAAAGAATGGGGAACAAGATGTTTTTGATTTACGTCAGCTGACAAGGATTCATTTCTGGAGCACTTTCAGGGTAAAACCTTAGTTATAAGAATAAAGAACACAATCAAAGCTAAACAGTTTTCACCCGCCTCTTACTCTTTCTCCTCCCTTTTCAATCTGCTGATTGCAGATTTAGGGAAACGACTGTTCTTACTTTTATTATACCAGCAGTATCCCAGATGAGATCACAGGACCACCATACACTGTACAGGCAGGGCACAACATTGGTACATCACCGAGAAAGGACGCAAGAGAATGTAAGGTCCTGTGCTCCTGAGTAGCCTTCCTATCCTCAGGGTTGTGCTGCTTCACCAGAATTCCTTTCTTCTACTGCATAATTCATACAGGGGTTGTTTGATGGTTTTTCCAGGCTATCATGCACACACTTGCCCACTATCTTCTGCACTGAGACCAAACTTTTCCTCTTCTGCCACCATCCTCCAGTACTTCTCATTCACCTTTCTCATCTTCTCACCAGTTATTTCCTTATCTCCTATCTCTTCTGCTTAACTTTGATCCTATGCTGCTTTACGCATTCCAAACAGCCTCAAAAAGCTTGCCAATACTCTACCTTCTTGAGGCTGCTTTCTCTGTGTAATAATGTGCATAATGCAGCATTTCTTTTAAGAATGATCAACAGGTCTGTCTGCCTACTTGACTGGGAGTCAAAGCTCCAGTTCAATTCCTACCTTTGTCAGTGACTGACTGATTCTGGGTAAGCACCTGAACTTTTCTTCCTCAGTTTTGTCTTGATTGCATCTCTGTCACAGAATTGCCGCAGATTTAACTCATCTGAGTCCACAGTGCTCTTTGAGGTCTTCAGATCAAGGGTGATGGAAAGCACACAGTGCTACAGTTATAGAAGACATGCTCTTGCATGACCACGTGCTGAAGAGCAATCAATCATCAAGGAAAATGTTGCTTTCCTGACACTTCTGCCTTTAACATTTTCAACTTCGAACATAGTCTTGTTCCCACTTCATTTCTATCTTCTGCTTTCACTCTCTTCTTGTTGAAAGCAAACATCTAGGCACAGCCTTTTCTGATGACAGCAAAGAAAGAGTCCTCATTTCATAGTGACCCAACTATCCCAGGCAGCCTTTGCCAGCAAGCCAATCAACCAAGGAAACGCAGGAAAGCTCTACTTGTGTCACTACTATGAGAGAAACAAGCACCAGTCTCCAACAGCCACAGAGGGGATAGCCCCATGTACAAATTAAACTACAGTTTCCACTGTACACATTAAATAGAAGAACATTCCTGCAAATCTTTATGTCTGAGCCAAATTTTATGCCTGTGGGAAGATTCTGTAAGGCAACGAGGCTACCCAGAAATTTAAAGTTACCACCATGCATAATTGCCTGAATTCCAGCTTTCATATTGCAGTGATTTCTACAAGGCTGCTTCTTTCATATACACGCAAAGAAAACAAGACACAAACCAGGCTTGCCTGCTGGTTTCTGTACCTCACCCTCTGCAACCTGAAGAACAGCTTCCATCAACATGTTCAAGTCCACACACGTGTCCCAAACATGCTTCTGGCCTGAGAAGTGACACTTAGTGTTTTCTAGGTTGACTACATTCAGCACCTCCAATCAAGTTCAACATCGTGTTCTGCTAGGCACAATATAGGCATACGCAGTAAGAGACAATTTCTGTACCTAGAAACTTGTGAGAATCCCTCTAGTTTCTGTGAGGTAGGGCCTCAGCATGCTGGCAACTGAAAATAAAGTTTTTCTTTTCTTGACTGTGAATAAAGGATAGCCTGCAGTGCCCAGTGCTGACTGACAAACCCACTAACCTGGGTAACAACCCACTGGTCCATTGGTATGCAGAACCAGGCCCTAAACACATCAGGGCAAAGAGAAAGTTAAGGCAGAAGCTGAAACGTCTAAAGGGGATGGTAAGAAAACAGAAAAAAACAAAACAAAACAAAACAAAACAAACAGGCACAGAGCAAAGACTATCCTTGGGAAAG
>NW_009649309.1:548618-605471 GCF_000708025.1 Charadrius vociferus
GAAAGAGTACTTGAAGAAAGAATAGCTAAAAAAACACTTCAATCACATGACATCTTAAATAATTGTTAGCATTCTGGTTGTTGGATAAAAAAAATAAAAAATATTTTCCAGGCTTCCTCCTAGCTGCTTTCTTTTGGTAAACTTTACCTGGGCTAGTTTCTGTGACTTTCTCATTTTCTGCTGTTTATAACAGCAGGTTATGATGAGTTGAACCCCCCTCTTTGATGCAGATAAGACTTCATTTCCATCTCAGTTAAGGTCACTTGCATCTGTTCAGTCTGTATCTCAAGGGCTTCCATTCATCATTGCCAGCTCAGCCAGAGACTGGGATCATCCGTTTGCAATAGCTGTGAGTCTGGTTCAGAATCTCAATGCAGGCAAATGCTTGCCAAGCTTTCCCCTGGTGCACATGCAGAAAGGACTAGAGAAATATCCAGGCTCAGGCACATTTGTGATCGCTGCCCATGCACCTCCAGCAAGGCCAATGTTTTTCTTCCAAATCTTCACTGAGAAGCCAGCTCCTCTCTGCTGTGTATTAAACTGTACTATACAGGAAGGAGGCAGGGTATTGCACTGCTGATTATGCTGATTCGCAACAGCAAAATGCTCTGTCATGCCATATGCTGAGAGCACATGATGGATCTTGTGCTGCACGATTTGCTTCAAAGGCTGGATTTTCCAGCCAGATAGAAACTGGCTATAGGGTCTTCTGCAGGCTGATTCAGAAACAATGAGCTTCAACATGGAAATTCAGGTGGCTAAAACATTTGGGTATGCAAACCCCTCTCTTTTATTTTTTTAGAAGTGGCATGGATCCATTGCTCTCTTTGAGGTAAATTCCTAAAGACTGAGCCAGCCAAGATGGAAAATGCTGCTCAAAGCCATCAGGTTACAACCTGTCCTCATCCCTTGAACCAAGTGGCTCTATTCAACTCAGTGCTCAAGATTTCAAAGCCTAGTCAGCTGTTGTGATGCACTGTCCGGATTCACAAAGCAGCACAAGATAATTTCACAGATTTCAACACTCGCTATTTAAGAATAAATATTAACTTAGTTAATTAGCATGGTTAGAAGGGACAAAGAAGGAAGAAGGGGAAAGAAAAAGTGTGGAGAAAGTAAGAGTATGGCAAGTCTGACATGGCTCAGGTGATAAATGTTCCTGTTCCAGAAAAAGCATTCAGAAAAAAACGTGCCTCAAAAGCAAACAAAGTCATGGAGGGGAAGGGAAGGCTGAGGCCTCTCAACTAGCTGTCTCCCTTCCTCAGGCACCCTCTACGATCAGCACTCTGAATAGAGGAGCCCTTCTCCCTCAACAGCAAAGAGAGACAAGGGAGATGTGGTGGCTGACTTATCTGTTAATCTGAGAGACACAAGTTGGGTATCCCTCAAAAGAACAACAAAGAAACAAAACAAAAAACAAATCCCAAACCTAGACACAGGCAGGCA
Organism: Charadrius vociferus; assembly: GCF_000708025.1. NCBI lineage: Eukaryota > Metazoa > Chordata > Aves > Charadriiformes > Charadriidae > Charadrius > Charadrius vociferus. Next base: position 550,065 of record NW_009649309.1, read on the forward strand.
GTTACAGCTACCGTATTCCAAGGTATTGTGGTAACTCACAGGCTCAGATGTATGAAATTATTTAGACTGGAAAGGATTTCTGGAAGTTACATAACTCAACCCCTTGCTCTAAGCACGGCCCGTTAGATCAGGTCGCCTTACTGGTTTTGCAACCAAGCTTGTTCTTCCTTGACTTTCTTGCTTGACTTATCCCCAGTTAAGGGAGGACTCATTTTCCTTGATTGTGTCTGAGACAGCGGCAAAGCAAGTGGTGGGTCCCAGGCTTTTTCGTCCTTACCTCGCCACTTGCTAACAAGTTATCCTGGTAAGTCCTCTGCCCTGGGAAGCACTTTGCCTCCACCAGCAGCTACCACAAGCAGATCCCACAGCTCTTCGAATAGGGCATAACCTGCTCTCAGGGAGGGTTCTTTGAATTCACAGCAGCAAGACTTTAGCCCAGACTCTGAAACCTAGGGGGCTGTATCCCTTCCTAGAGTCTTGGTGAGCTGTAGTATTCCCACTGTCATCTGACACACCTGTTATCCAGCATGGTTTAGTGACTTTCTGAGTCCTAGCTATTTAGCCTCTTTGGTGGTGGTGAGGAGCTTCGGAAACCAGCTGCTACAGGGCTATGAATTTCTTTACATCATTTTCCAGTTTCTTATTTTCACTGATCGTCCCCTTGTGTCAGGAGATCAGGTGCCTGCATTCATCCTATTTACCTTCTTTATACCATTAACTACCATCTCTGCTTTGCCCAGATCCGTTCTTAATTGTCCTCTTAGAATAGCCTCTTAACATTTCCAAAGTACCACAGAAGGATTTCTTTCCTTGCCTTTTTAGCATAAGAATGAGCTTAGTGAGCAACACAAGCAATTTATATGGCTAGGTAAACAATGCTTCTTCACTGGGGCCTCCTGGAAATTAGTTGCCAAATCCTGACCTGAGCTCCTAACATATTACAGAGGGGCATTATTTTTGAAATTTTTTCTGCTGCATGGGCTCCTAAGTGTGCACATTGAGAACATACTTGAGCAAAAAGTAACGCTACCCAGGAAGAAAACTGGGGAAGCATGACATTTTGGTTTTTCAGCAGCTTAAAGATTGTCATTGTATCACATTCACCCAAGGACCAAGGAAGAAAACTGCCTCTAAGCAGCAACTTTGCAAATGCCAATGCAGTAGAATCCACTCATCATTTGCCCCACTTTCATGGAGAGAAACGCTATGCTTGAAGAAGAGGCAGGATGATAGTACAGATGAAAAAAATAAAATGAAAACCCAAGGCTGACAGACAGTATATAATCTATCCCTCTGTGAGGTACCATAGTCCCTTTGAAAAGCACAGCTGTAATCTGACACATCTGCAATGACTTTCTGAAAGCAAAAAGAGGAGGAAAAATATTTGAAGAATTCTTCATACTATGTCATCATGAAAAGCTACTGTTGAAAAAGACAATTGATAAAAATTAGTTATTGCTGCCTCAATTCTCAGCTGGGCAGCAGACCTGGAGCGAGCCCCTGAACTTCACACTCCCCTGACAGTGCTGGCCCACATCCTTACTGTGCCCTGCTGCTGTGCCACACAACCCACTTGTCGCAACGAATTTTTTCCCCACAAGAAGAAGTTTCAACAAGGAAAAACCAAAAGGACTATTATGAAAGCTGTCAACAAATGATCCTTGCCTGCTCTATGTCCTTCGTGCTGAAGCACTACCAACACCTACACAGGTTACCAAATTAGGCTTTAGTTTCCTGGTGCAGTTCACTGGTTTTTGAAAATGCTGGCTTCAAACCATTCCACCTCTTCTCCCACCCAACAGGTATGCTTGCCCTCAGCCCAGCCCACTCCTCTCATTGGTTTCCAGGTCAGCTCTTCACAAAGTCAGGTAGCTGACAGGACCAGGGAACTGAAGCAGCTTTAGAAAAAAAAAAACCTCCCGCTACCTGCCTCCCCAAAATGTGTTTTCTGCTGTTTTTTTCTCTAAAAAGGTGAGCCGGGTTGGCACCCTGAGCAGGGAGGCAGCACGTGCAGTTGCACAGAACAATGGATGGAGATGCTGCTACGCTTTGGGGGTGCAAGGTAGCAGCGGCAATAGCTAAAACAGGTATTACTGTCCAAAACTCTGTATCTTGGAGCCGCAGCCTCAATAAAGTAGTGTTTTACACTCATTTTGTAAAGGGTTTGATGACTAAACAAGTGGCAAGACCAGGTACAAAGACTACTTGTCCTCCTTTGTCATGATGATTGATGAGAACGTTAAAGTTAATTGTACTTTATTCACCCATCAAAATATTATCCCCCCCAGGGGGGTACAATGTGGCAAAGATAAATGAGGAAATTAGAAGCCTAGCACTGTATATTTGCTCCTGAAGTCGCCTGATTTATGCTGCACAGGAGGGATGCCTTACACTGAGCTGATGTGTGGCAGAGTCATGCATCTGTTCAGTTATTTCAAATATTTCAAAGACAGCTGCCTGCTTCATCAAAAGCACCCGCATGTGCACTAAGAGTGTGAAAGGCCACACATATATAAAACAAAAGTGCATGAAAAATATCCATTAAGGGTACCGCAACAGTTTTTGTAACAGATTATTTTGTGAACACAGAAGTCTGGAGAAAGCACGATTATTAGCATTTAAAATTCCTGGTCATGTTTTTCACTAGTGATTAGCAATTAGAAACTTCAGAGTTTTTACAGAACCATAAAGGAGCCACTCATGTTAAATTCCAAAAATCTTTCCGCCATTATACCGGCATGAAATGAGATTAGAGGGGAGAGATTAAGTATATGCAGAGCTCTCCACTGCTTGGAAAGTACTGATTAGCTGGCTCCTCCTAAAACTAACTTTCTTCACCTTCCCATCCCAGCAGATACAAGGAGCTATGCGAACTCAGGCAGTCAGCCTTACTGGCATTAATCGTCTCCAAGACTACTCTCACTATAAAGAGAGGTATAGTTGCAACATCCGTCTTTATATTGCTGGTATCTCCTATGTTGAGGAGCTACGTTAGTCTAACTAGTGTCAACTGCAAAACCAGCTACTAAACCATGTATGTAAGTGTACAATAACACTAGTCAAAGCTGGTAGGGACATTCAACAAATCCTTATCTACAGTAGTTTCTGCATCTTAGATGAGTGTTGGTTAACTTTTTTTGAACTGTAATAACCATGAGAAGGAACAACATAAAAAAAGAGAGGGGAAGATATATGAGAGGTGCCTAAAGGCAACGAAAAATGCAGTCTTTGTGAACTATTCAAATAGATCCAGTCCTCATCGCTCAGCAGCCAGGAGGGCCCATTTATCTTGCATTAGGTTTTTATGGCGTGCTTTTGCCTTGAGCAGGACTTTTGAGCTGTGACTATCTGAATGCAGAAGATTTAAATTTAAAGAAGAGAGTGATTGTAAATGTGTCATTTAAGTACTTTACAAACGTTATTGCAAAAGGTAATGCAATTCAGAAGCTGCCTCTTTTCAATTAATACGGAAGGTAGAAGCCAGACGAGCGCACTCCACTGTTTTAAAGCTCTGGTATAGCAAGCAGGGGAGCATCCATCCATAAAGCACGGTATGTAAAACATGAGCCCCAGCTTGCCTACCCACAAGTTCACCCATTGCTGTCCTTACTGGAGTTGTCTAGGGACATCTCAAACAAGTCAAGTGTAATGTGTGCTCTAGTGTGAGTAAGATTAGATTTCACAAAACACAATCTACAAATAAGATTTGTGTTGATTTTTAGTGCCTAAGAGATCTTGTAGGTATTTCAGCCATTTGCTACACCCCAAAGCTGAGATTACCAGCTCTTTTTGCATACCTCAGAATTGGCCCTTCAAAACTCCAAGCTCATATCCATATTTTTCACGTGCAGTACACAACAGGGCACTTGTTGGAAAGAGATGGGACTGATTCCTAATTAGCAGGTATCTTATTAACAGTAGCAATAACATAAATCATTCCCCAGGAAAGAAATGCTCCATGAAAGAGGATATATAGTGAGCCTGAATCTGGACACAGCAGGAACACGTGATACGTCCTCACTATTTCTATTATAAAGAGACACACGTTAAATCCGTCATACAAGCCTTAAACCTTCAAAATGGTTGCAAATCAAGAATTAAAAACAGCACTCGCTCTCCCTAACTTCAGTTGCACTGCTGATGATAAAACTATACATTAGCACTAGAAACCATGCCTGTTAAATGTCCCATTTCATGCCAGAGGGGCAGCACATGTTTTCTCTCTCTAAGCCCAGAAGACAGCATGCTATCAAATGGTGCTGGGTATAAAGACGAAGGATACCAGAAGGCATCACAGGAAAAATACACGGGGAGAGTCCAGATGTGTTGGTCTCATGTGTGATAAAGCTCTGGCCGCTGCAATACACATTGCTGAGAGCCTGTCACAACTTAGAGGTATTGGTTCCGTGGCCTGATTTGCTCTCCAAGTACCAGTCCTCACCTTTTGTGTGCTCTTTAATAAAGGCATTTCAGTAGTTACACAACTCAAGTGAGAGACAAGGCGAGGTAATGTATCAGTCCTGTTGCTGAACCACACCAGCAGAGCATTGGCACCTGGAGGATTGTGAAGTCTCAACTTGTGTTACACTGTTTAATGTCTCTGCTGAAGACACTCCATGAAGAAACACCTTGCAGCTCTCAAGAAACTGCAGAAGCAGCTCAGAGGGAATTTGATGCGATCATTACCTGAAAACAGCTACTCGAGACAACCCAAAAATATGCGAAGACATCAACTGAATATCCTTTGAGATCATTCCCCTTGAACAAAAGCACCCCCTTTTCCTTTCAATGAAGGATGTTGCTCTTCTTCCTCTTCTCCCTCTCCCAAATAAAAGGACCAGATCATTACTGACTGCTACTACAGCAGGTATCAGTGAAACTAAACTGCTTTATCCCAGTTAAGCATAGAGGAATTAAATCCTAGATTTTGTGTAACACTAGTAGAGTGACACCTAGCATATGATTTTTCTGTGATCTCCACTGTCCATGCCTTACAACTTTCCCAACTTTCTCTTCTGTCACAGGTCATGTGGACATAAACGTAGATGAACCCAAAAATACCGAATTCTGTCAGATTTAGGAAAAGTCAGGTTAAATGTACTGTATATTTTTACAAACAAACCTGGATATGAGAATTTAAATCAAGCATAGAATGCAACCGGAGATGTGAATTCATTCCGTTCTTGGTATGGTATAACATCAGAGATATTTCTCCATTTGTACTTCAGCAACAGTGCAAAAATGCAAAGCTAGGCAGCAGACTATATGTTTGGGGTTGACAGGCGTCTAGGGTAAGGTAGCCCCCTTTCCTACTCCTTCCCACCCCAAAACCCTTGCTCTGCAACGGTCAGGTACGCTGCCCATGTACCAGAAGAAAAACCAAGGATGTGGAAAGTGATTCTGCCATTCTCCCCACAGAAGAATGCTTTGCCCCAGAATATTCTACAATGATGACACATCAGAGTGTACACACCAGCCCCAAAAGGATGCTAGCCTTGCCGCAAGCCTTTAGCAAACAAGTACATCCAGTCCAGATGTACTCTGTGTCCATGAGCTGGCATGTTTCCCATCTGATGTTCTAGACATTGGAAATTTTCTGCCTCCTCTGCTTTCTGGTCAGTGTCCAGGTATGCTGTGTCAGTGATGAGATTCTGTGTCATAGGAATGACAGAACTAGCATGGACTGGGAACACCACACTGGCTTACACCAATGGCCAAGCAACAAAAAAAAAGTAGGATCACCTAAAAAATCGAGAGAAAGACAGGTGACCTGTCTCCTACTCATATATGCTTATATTTATCGCCAAGGTATATTGTCATACAAACACCATCCCCACATACACACACACACTTTTAAAAACCACCTGTATATTTAAAATGCTGCCTATTGTCCTCAAGTTTCTTCCCAGGGAAGGCTCATCTACTGGGCAGACATGTACAGATTGCACCTTCATCACTCACCACCAGGGCTCCTATGAATAATGTCACACTTTATTTTTTCATATTTATTAAAGCAAATAAATATATAAATCACAACTCCCATTCTGGTTTCTGTGATGGACCATAAATTCCTCTGTCATCAATTGATTTATTTGTCGTCAGCAACCTTGCTCTGACTTACATTCTCCCAGCGAGGATCCAGCATAACAAATCTATGCCATATGGGGAATTCACTTGTTTAGATGAGAAGCAACTTGTCACCACCTCTACCATAAACATAATATACCTTTAAACTTAAAAGGACTAGAAGACCTCAGCAACCAAGGGAAAACCACCACTGGTTAAAGGCAGATCCTAGGTAGGCAGATGAAAACAGCTCCTTACAGGTTCACTAAAAACAGTGAAGCAACATTTTAATGAAACAGTGTCCATGAGAATTGTAAACATTTAACATTCTGGTATGCAGCAATGTAAGGGATACAAATAAAGCCTGCTGCAGCCTCTCAGTTTTCTCTTCTTAAGTGCAAATACATCAGTATGGCACAAACCCTGTTCCAAGCTTAGGAGACGTTAGACCAGTGCCATTACCCAATACCACTCCAGGACTGTCTTTAATGCACCAGGTGCCCTGTCAGAATAGGGTAAGATGACACAGCCTTTGGCACAGCTTTGATCTGGTACAAACAACATGAAGGGGAACAGCTGTCATTAACTGATTGAAGACTATTGCATACAACACTACTAACGTCCCAGACATCCAAAGTAGAGCATATTCTGTAGTAGAAAAGCTTTAGGCAGTGAATTCAGCTGTGGCTGTCAAGGGTTTGCAGGCTTATGTAGGACCACAATACACTAGTCTGAGGAAAGCACCATGCAGACATGCTGTATACATCATCCTCTCTGGCTTTGCTACTCTTGGGGGACCATGGTGAAGCCCTCTACTGAAAAGAGGGTTGTGGGAAAGGAGCTTTGCCATGAACAGAGAGGTGTTAGCAGGGGGCAAGGCTACTGGTCCAAGAAGGAATCATAGAGCATAGGAGAAAAAATGAATTTGGGGTGGGGCATTCTGAGCCTATTATGCACTTTCAACCAAAAGGAAAGGATTACATGTAGGCAAAGGTGGCTTGCAATAAAAAGATACAAGAGTATTAGGGAGATTTTCTGCTTCCATAGCCTTGATGATACGACAACTTCTTCACTGATGTCTAAAGCAACAAAACCAGTAATTCCTCTACTGCCCAATCTTTGTGCTGAAACATAAACATACACTTCAGAGCTACCTCTACTTTCTCTTTTTCTTCTCTTTTTTCCTTCTTAAACACCTCGGACAAACAACAAATGGCTCAAAAGTGATGAGTTGGGAATGGTATTTAACCAGAGAGTCATTAAACATCGGTACACTGAACAATGCTCCTTGAAACAAGGAGCCATAATTATTTTCCTCCTTCGAATAAGTCACAGCAGATAAAGTTGAAAGGACTACTATATTTTCAAGAAATTTATTACTACTTACTTAGTGCACAACTTAAGGCATTGAAAATGGCTAGAGTCAGGAAGTTTTAAAGTGTGTGCTCTCAAAAGCAGAGCCACTTAAAACTGCCTTTTGCACATTTAGGACTAAAACAAAAGCGCACTCCATGGGCTATTGATTTATTTCGGCCAACTGCAACTTTAGAGAACACGTCTCATTATAAAATGCTCGTGGATGTTCTCTTAGTTTGTGGTTCATTTACAGATGATTATAGCACCATTATTTCATACATCAGTGCTTCATAATAAACAAAAGCGTTGCCCTGGAGGGGCTTCAGTTTAATCGACATTTCTTCTAGTCACATTCTGTTTGAAGATGGTGAGAAACTGCAGGAAGTCCCTCAAGGACAATAGGCTTACAAAGGCACCCTATCAATTTTATGAAAGCCCACACATCAATTTGTCCACGTGAGGCCAAACGATGAGCTCTCCTTCCAGTAAGAGGACTTGCAAGGCTACAGTGTGTCTTATCATTCACCTATTTCTTTGAAAGCTAAGATTCACAAGGTGATTTCAAGTGCACAAAGGGCAACAAAGTGAAACATCCCATTTGACAGATGTCACATCACCGGCTCACATTTGATCTGAGCTCCCAAACTGACCAGGTGTATGGTTCACAAGTTCTTGAGATTATTCCCCCCCAAAAAAATTTAAGCTTTTTCACTAATGTCCACACAGTGCAGGATACTGCTGGAGATTAGGGAGTTCTAATGCTTTTCGGCTGGTAGGGATCGCCACTGAGAGCTACTGCACAGGTTGTGTGATTCCTGTTCCAGCATGTTGAGGTACCAGAAGTGGTGCTGGCACATCATCAGTCCTTAGCACAGCAGGGAGATAAGGTCCAGAGCGATTTTACCTAGGGTTATAAATTGTGGTGGGGGGTGGACCACATGTCCCCAAGGAAAGAGCCACCCCAGTTGACATGCTCTGTGATCTAGGGCAAGACATCTCTCTGTAAAATTAGAGCAAAAGACCTGATCACCTTTTGTTAAGTGTTTTTACAGCCTCAGACAACAGTCATTACATAAATATGAAGTATTCATTCTATAATTAACATATGCGCTGTCCTGTAAAAGCACTTCACGTCACTAAAAGCCTAAAGAGTGCACCTAGACAATTATTTTTACGTCACTGTAGAGTTTTTAAATTTTATCCTGTTTAATTTCCAGTGAAAACACTCCTCCCATACCCATTCTCTATTTAATTTTAGTTGTGGTCTAAGTGCTATTTCTAAGATGCAATAGATTTGAAAATTAAGTGGCTCCCTACCATACAACAGCATAATTCATGTAAAAAATAAACCCAACAAAATTATAAATTCAAAAAGACCCAGGTGGAAACCACAGTTCAAATCAGAATACAGGGCAGCCTCATAGGTCTCTGTAGACCCCCGCATTGGAACCACTGCAAATAAGCATGTATTTTATGGAACAACACAAACAGCAGCTTGCAGTACAAATCCCAGACAGCAAAGTCCCCAAACTCCTAATTTTCTCCCATGATCCAACTGCTGCAGCCAGCTCCAGCAGAGAGAGTTTAGATTGAAATGCAAAAAACTGTAGCAAAAGAAATAATGAAAACTATCATCAAATTATAAAGTGATAAGACCCTTGTTTTTCAAGCCTCTTTGGGAACTTTCCCAAAGTACTCACATGGCTGCCAGTCTGAACAGGTTTTTTTTTTTAACTGTTCATTTGCCTCACAACCCTCTTTTAAATGCAGTTTAGTAAGAGTGGATACATGCAGTCTAACTCCATGATTGCCTAAGTTGTATTACATCCAAAATCAGCTAGCATTAGCATTGAAGAAAGTCAGGGGAAAACACAGATTGTTATTCAAACCTCTCCACAGTTTTTGCATCAATATATAGTTGACATATGTGTGCGCACAGTCAGAGCACTGCTGAAGGTGAGGGTTGAAAAGGTCTCGGAGTTCTTCTGCCAAGCTGACCAACAATGTAAACAACAGGTACATATGAGGGATCATATATTGAAACTATCCTCAAGTAATAGCAAGAACAGCAAATGCTTGTCCTAGAACACCACCAAGGAACTTCAAGTCCCCTTCGTAGCTACTTTTAAGCTTACCAGAAATCACGGCTGCAGGAATCACCATTATACACATTCACTATGTTTGTGCCTTTTATGTATACATTTAGTATTATCTCTAGCAACATACAGATGCATTATATACAGTAATTAACACCTTATTTTTGAAAAGCAGGAACAAGAGGAAAATTTCGTAGAAATGCTTTCTCCCTATGCATCCAATTTTCTCATGAGTCCATATCTCCACTCTCACTCTACTACAGTTGGATTCAAATAGTTTAAACACAGCTTCCAGTGATGCCACATCATGTGCTAAGTGTTACACTGAGCAACCAGAAGCAGATGTAAAGAGGAGGAGGAGGAGGAGGAGATGACACTTGGCTAGAAAATGAGCCAGGAATCAGTGCCAGCCAGGGAAACAAACTGACTTCTGCTGAAGAGGGTGGTTTTTTTATTAAAAGATTAAAAAAGCAGATTGTCTGGCTGAAAAATGAACAGGTGGTGACTCTACTTAAATTCTGTTTTGAAGCACAGCTCAGGTTCAAGAACGAATAGAAATGATTGCTGAACTATAAAAACATAGCATCATCATCGTCATCAGTTATACCCATCAGAGTAACAGCTCACTGTGAGTCTTCACCTTAGAGTTACACCCAGACATAGTGATACAAGGAAGTCTGTTGCAGCAGACAGATGTCTATAAAGAAAATCACAGACAATGACAGGTTGTGGCCTGATGCTAAATGTCACTGAGTTGGTCTCTTCATGAATTCAAATGGGCCTTAAAGAATATCTCTTTCCAAAACTCTTTGTGTGTTTTTTCCTTACCAATGGCCAGGGAGGGAGGGAGGGAGGGAGGAAGGAAGGAGGCAGGGATGGAGGTCCAGTGCCTGTGCTTTTCTTCGAAGAGCACAATACTATGGATCTATGGTAAGATTAGCAGCGGGGAAATTTGTATGCCAAAGTGATAACCTGATCCAAGAGTGAAATAAGTGTCCTGCCAAAATCTTCCATTTAAAAACTACAATTAAATGCAAAATGGCCTGGTTAGAAGAGATTTTTGTCTTAAACATCAGTCTGATTAGTTATGAAATAAGATGCTCAATGCTTTAGCCAATGCCCGCATTATTCAGGATCTCAGGAGACAGACATACAGGTTGAATAGAAGAAGGCTATGCATGACAGACCAGCAGACACTGAGTCTTTCTAACCACCAAGGGTCACTGTTGATTCACTCAGCTGAGGAAAAAGTGGGGAAAGCACTTTTGATCATAATAACAAGAAACTGATTTTGTCTCGGCAGACCCTCTAATGCCCAAAATGCCTGTCAAGGCTTCATGATGCTCTTCTGGGGCACTTCCCACAGCAACAGCACTCCTGACTAAAGTGCACAGCCACTACGATAGGACACAGATTGATTGCAGCTGCCCTTCAATCACAAATTTCTCCTCAGTCATTTACATCTCACTCCAGAGAAAAGTGTCCTAGCAAGTTCCTTCACTTATACATGCCCATGGATACCAACAGCAACTCGGGTATCTGACCTGTCATCCCCAAGGCATAAATAAGCCATTATCAAATCTCAACTTGGAATCTCTAAACTTTCATCTTTCTTTGCATGGGCTAAGGAAGGGTCACAGGACCCTCCTCTTTGTTGTCACAGATGAGGAAAATTCCGTATTTTTTTCTTGTGAATAGCCTTCTTGTTGGTTTCTGACCTTTTTCCTTCTTTTTGGATAGTTCTCAAAGCTCTGTCCACTGCACTAATATCAGCTGATTTCACTACTCAGCCTTGCATTATCTTCCTTCTTGTTCAAAGAATTGCTATCATGTCATCATCTTATTTAACAAAGGCAAAGATGATTTAAGCACCATTTTACTCTATCATAGGCCCTCTGTCTTCAAATGGCAGGGGGAGAGAAAGAACTTCAGTGTTAACAAGACAATATGCTCACGCACACACCAGAGTGCTGCATCACCTCAAAAGGCAGCAGCACATCTTACATACATGTAACATTTCAGCTTGGTTTTCTTTTTAAAAAGAACAGTGTGCGGCCAGAAACCACCCAAATATGACTAATTTCCACACTCTGGAATAATCCCGCTGCTATACTGCAGCTGTGCACCTGCAACTGTGCGCTGCAGTCTGCACAAGCTCTGCAAATGTTCATTAGGTTTTAAGATATCTCACACCTACAAAGAGTCCGGCTACAGTGAGCTTTCACCAGGCTGGGGAACTGGGCAGGATGCTCTGCAACAGCAGCTCCAGGTTGAGCCATACCTGGGTCTCGACACTGCAAAGGTGAGAGAAGCATGTGGGAGTACCCAGAGCTCTCCCTGCTGTCACTAAGGCACATTGAACCAGGGAAAGAAGTCGACCACCAGCCATGGAGAGAGGTGAATGAAGACACAAACATTTTTAAAAGCTTGTACAGGGCAGTGAGGACTGAGGGAAAAACAAATTAAGATTTAGGAATAAATGGCGATGTAGGAATTTGCAACTGGCTGGGCAAAGGCACGGAAGCTGATAAGAAAATACAGTATTTGATAGGGTCAGGAGAGAAACCATAGGATGAAAGAACACAAAAGTTGTGAAGTGATCAAGGGCACAGGGACTGAAGCAGAACTGTAGGGAAGGGGCCTGACACTAGCTGTAGGGCCACACTGGGAAAAGACAAGCGTGGAACAAGAATAATCTAGAAAGAGAGGCAAAAGAGGTTGCTCTTGGGAAAACAAGCATATGCGTAAGTGAATGCTTCCGGAGTCTTATTGCTTCTCTGCAGTCAACAAACTCACGTGCAACCTGCTGGCAAAGCATCTCAAAAAGAGCACTCAGTTATATAAAGATGAAGAAATGACAGAATTTGTGTCTTATACTTTTGCTGGTGTGAAGTCGCTCATGTGGGCCTCCATCTCCACCAGAAGACGAGTAGCTACGTAGCTTCTGGTAAAGGCAGGCAGCATCAGCCTTTAGGAAACCTGCTGCAGGAATTGGTGTTAGTGTGCAGCCACCTGGGCTGTCAGTCAATCAGGAAGATCAGCTGGATAAATATTCAAAGCCCAGTATTTGGAGGACAGCAGGTAACCAAGCCCCTTCTGCTGTAAATCTTCAGAAGGATTATGAAGGCAGCAAAGTATCTTTAACTCTTCAAATTACATTACACATTAATTAATTACATTAAATATTCCCTGCAGATTTTAGCTATAACTTACATCACTCATTTGCAGCTCTGTTGAAATAGGGGGCAACTCACTTATGGGTCAGGCACAAAAATCCCATTTACCCAGCATCAACATGACAGCACCTTCACTGGAGATCATCCCTTACGAAAAGGTGCGGCACGTTAACACTAGAGTTTTAACACAGTGAGACCCTGCCGTCCACACATTGATGTGCTTGCTTAATGCCAAGATCCTCTATGGCCCTTAATGGGACTGCTCATGAAGGGAAACCAGACCCATGAGTATGGATCATATTGAAACTTAGCTGAGGAAAAAAGGATGAGTCCTGGGGAGCCTGGGTCAAGCACCTGAATGATAAAACAAATACAGATGTATAGTCTTGAAGATCAGTCTCTCATACAGACTCACACCTGCAGTGTGAGTATTGAAATTTCCCTCTCCAAAGAGAGATAGCTGGCTACAACCTCACAACCTCATGTCCAGAAATGGAGCGAGGAGCTCTGGGTCAGCAGGCCTTCCCCCTGAACTCCTGCTGTGGCATCTGGTCTGCAAACTCCTTGTCTGGGATTCAGAATTGCTCAGTAACAAAACAATGCTTCAAAAGCAGCTCTGAGCCTGATTATTCAGCATAAACTTTCCTTTAGGAAACAACAAACTATAGTATGAGCAAGAAAACAGCAACAGCTTAATTAATTTGTATCTATTTACTAATGGCAGATAATTAGCACCATGCAAAAGTACAAGAAAGGCAAAGTACTTCTGACCTGCTGACAAGGTTGTAGCTGACCTCACGCAGAATGGACCTAAGTAAAGGAAGGGAAAATATGACTGTGTTTGTTACCACAAAGACATGAAAGGTCATAGTCAGCAGCACAGCAATAGTCTGAAACATACACTACTGAGGGACTGTCACCATAAAAGTTTCAGCTGTAAATATTGTCTCTGCAGTAGTAGAAACAGAAGATGTTTTGTGTTCATAATCCAAATTGAATTTAAAAAAAAATAAAATATCAACCAGTTAGGCTACATACATATACACACAAACAGGCACACACTTAAATCTTTCATCAATTGGGAATGTTTCCAGTTTTTGATGCTGTGTCTTGAATTAACATTGCAATTTCTCTCTCTCTGAGTTACCCCAAAACTCTAACAGATTGTGCAGCGCTTGTATTAGCGCCCACCTGGAACGAACAGAAGGGGAAAGTGGTGAGGGAAAGACAGCAAGTAGCATAGCAAGCCCACAGTGGTTTAGGTAATAAAATAGAAAACAACTGAGGCCATTTGACTCTCACCAACTGCTGCCGTTAAGCTTTAGCACAACGCTGAACTAAATTCTGCCTTCGCAGTCATACATACACAACATCTTCACTGTGAACAGTTCACATGCACACGAGGACAAAATTGAGCCCACAGTGATACAGAACAGCTGTGCCAGCCACTTGAAGAAAATGTCTGGCCACATAGTGCTGAAAGCTACATTTGAAAAATATTGGCCACCCAGACCTAGCTGCCATCATCCATCCAGTCCCATACTGTCCCAGCAGATCAGCTGGTCTGTAACTGGCTGCAGCCTGCCATGACTTGGTTCTCAAAACACATCTGAAAATGGAAGATCACTGAAGATACAGAGTGGGGCAGCTTCTGTCTCTGCACCAACATTCATCAGCTGAAGCAAGGAAACACGCGCCAGTCATTTTGTATAATAGAGTCACCTTAACAAAGCTTTGTCACAGCATCCCTGTCTCTTGCTGTCAAAATAAACACTGACAGTCTGAATGCCCTTTATATAGCTACAGAGGCATCAGCCTCTGACAATATTTGATTCTGCTAACATTATCTCTTAAGTTTATTTTGGATTTCACAACACATCTAACACTAGAAATGCAAGTACCTAGCAACATTATCAGCTCTTCTGGTGGATGCTACCTTGGTGCTTTCTGTGGAGGGAAGGGAGGAAGGAAAGAAGTCCCAGAAATTACACTTGCTTTAAGGCCCTGCAGCAGTCAGGCAATCTTCCTGATAAAAGCCACTAAAACATACATCTACTTGGAAGAATGAAGGGTCAAGTCTCCAACTCCCAGTACAGACTACTTAGAAACTTACACCCTGGCATTTATTTATTTATTTGTAGTGGTATGAGAGTGCTGAAACAGAAACAAATGGAAGAGTTCTGCCTAACTCCGAGATCAAAAAAGCATTTTCTAAAGTACCAGGAGGGAAAAAAAAAAAACAAAAACAAACCAAAACTACAAATACCAGACTCCAGCCACGCACCCTTCCCTACTTGTGTGTGATTTTGTGTAAATGTGTTGGTGGTATTGAGGCAGTAGCTCACCAGCTTGAATACAGAAAACTGCTGGTTGTTCAGCAAAACAGGGCACAAACACCATCTCTTTGCTATTCTGTTCCAGCATGTCTGCATCTTGTCTTTCCTTCTGCAAGATGTTTTTCCAGGGTAAATCAAACTCCAAGCTCCATTCAGCCCATGAACCTTCCACAAGACCATCGGTAAAGGCTTATGCTTAACATGAGCCATCTTAACTAGAGGATCATGCCTGCTTAGGACCACATTACTACTAGTTATATCCTTAACACATTTCCAGGTGATTAAGGTAAAGAAGTTAGGAAGAGCCTCTTACTGAAATACCTGTGAGAAACAAACATATTGACCACTCATTCATATATTCAGGGGCCTATGATGCAGACACGTGCAATTTCTAAATAAAAAGATCACCAAATCTGTTCATGAAGGCCTTGTATCAGCCATTGGGAACTGATAATTCTAAACCACTTACAGGTAAAATGCAGCTGAACAAGAGAAATTTGAGCATAAAATCTGCCGCCTGCTAAGCACAAGCCCCTGGTTCCCCAGCAGAGTGTTTAGCGTTACTCGAGGCAATGCCTATGCACACCAACGTGGGCAAGTGCCTGTGCTTACTGAGTGTCTGTCAGAAGAACTTACTGCTGATTATCTCCTGGGCCAAATTCTGATTCGGAGAACTACAAAGCAAAAGTGATCAGTCAATATCCCAGAAGATCTGTGAATGAGAGAGACGATTATAAGTCCAGATAGACCTGGGGGAGACATGTAAATGTATTACAAGCACCAAGATTTATATTAATGCCTGGAGCTGACAAGGTCTCTCTTCTTATTTAATTGCCCACTCATGACTAAGTTAAGTGAGTTCACATGGGACCATGAGGTAAAAATGAGTGGCTCTGTCTAGCCTCAACACTGAATGCAATACAACACTAATATAAAGAGTGAATCTCCCAAGCACAGATCACTATATTATCAAGCATTTGCTGACAGCTAAAATAATTCAATTTAGGACTGAAATGTACCTTGCAGTGCACAGACAGACCGGTCTCTGCACACTAATCTGGCAACGATCTTGCTAGGAAATTTGGTACTGAAACCTCTTCCTCTCCTCTCCTTGATAAATGCAGTCTTGTGCTACTTGATGTGTACATTTTAAATGTGCTACATTTGTTTAAAATGCTGCTGTAGAGATTCGTCCCTATCTTAAAGCTACAATCACAATAACGCTAATGATTCTCTCCACCTATTCTCAGTCACTTGTTTTAACACTGAGGATCCTTCCTGGCTTCTCACCACACTCACCCTCTACCACACACTGACCTCCCAGCCCCGCTATATCAAAATCAGTCTGTATCATTCATCTGCAAAGCTCTTCAGGAACCAGTTTTGTCCTCTTCTCTCTCCTGGCAGTGCCTGTATGTACGAATACCTGTTAAAAATCCTCACAGCCTCCTTCTGGCATCAGAGATCTCATTAGGGAGAAAGGCCAAAAAATAACCACAAACAGCAACCTGTGAGTGGTTGGGCAGCTATACACGCACATACATATATATAATACTCCATTGCCATGTTTTCCCTACTCTCTTGTCTTCTTCATATCCATTTATTGCCTCTGACTTGACTGCAAGTTCTTTAGGGCAAGGACTCCTTGATAATAAGCCTTTGTAATACATTCTTGATGTCCATGTGGGCTTCTAGGCACAACTGTGATACAAATCCTAAATGACAGTGGTAAGACAACTACTGGCATGAGCTTAAAAGCCAAGCTGAGCCCTTTATAAAAGTCTGGCCTCAGTGATAAATTTAGGTTTTTTAATAACCCATAGTCCCAGAGCATTCGAATGACTCATCTACAACAACTAATTTATTCTTACAACACCTAGGCTTAGACAGGAAAACTTAAGCTCCCTCACTTAATGACTTTGGGATACTGAAGGATGTACAAAGAGAGGGACTGAATGCAAGATCTGCAGCCTTTGATCTTAACCACAAAATTATGTTTTCTCCTTTTGGGACCTACAGCCTGACTCCTGATCCCAAGTCACCCAACATCATACTTAACAGACTCTCCTGATAATTAAGAAGTGGTATGAATGAGCTGCCTCCAAAGAGCAACGTTACTTCTTACACTTATGAAACAAGGTCAAAGAAAGTTGGAATAAGCAAGTGGTACCTTTGCAATCCAAAAGGGGTAATGCATTTAAAGTGTGTGTTATTTAAATAATAAATAGTTAGGTGTGAGCAAAAACTTCAGACACAAAGTATACATGTAATACTGGGAGAGAGGGAGGAAGGAAAGACAGAATCTGAAATATTTATTTTCATCTTTAAACCATATTAACTCTCTTCCTGACATAGCAAAAATGAAATGAACCTCTTAATTTATCCTCACAGCACAGTATTAAATAGCAAAGTTTTAGCTCTGTTACACAGATGAAACACATATTGACTAAACATAAAAGAGTGCAACTTCCAGCAAATCAAACAGCCCATCTGGCTGAGTACTTTTTGAAGCTATGTAACACGATGAAAAAGCAAATAACCACTAAAACAACACATTGGGGAAATGCCTATCTCAGAACAGCCAAGAGCAGTGCGCAAAGGATGGGCAGCCTTGACCCTCAGCCCTTGACATAAGATTTAGAGCTGGGTCTATTTGCCACTTTCCCATAGACCTGACTGAGCCTACCATTTAGAGCCCTATTTCTCAGAAGACTGTAATGATATTTCCTTTGTCTTGCCCATCTAGATGCTAAATTCTTCAACATCACTTACAGTATGCTCATAGGAAGCACAGTGCAATGAGATTGTGACCAGGAATAAGGCTTATCAAACCGTGTCATGACAAGTGTGATAACGCTTTTAAGTCAAAGTGGCAGTAGAATCACCCAGTTCTCACAACTACATAGGTGAATAATTACAGTTTGCAGTATATTTGTGCAGTCCGGGTGTTTGCCTAAAGATCTTAAGGTTAATTATAAGCACTACATTAAGACAGCCTTGCCTGCACTCCCATTAAGAGCGTGTATGAGTGCAATGAAATACTACAGCATTTTCAAAAGGAAACTGGCATTTGCAGAGAGCAAGCACAGGTAATATGCAAGACATTGGTACAATCAGGCATCTTCTGTTCCTAGAAAACTGTGCCTCTGGTAATAAGAGCCAGCAACTGCATGTAACTTGCTGAACACTATTTAGCAGTATACTTCTAACAGAAGTTTTCTAAGCAAGTCTCAAGAAGCACAATGAAGTCACTTATTATAAGCAGACTCTTCACAGAGCAGAGTTAGAAATTAGGAACCATGAGTATTTACTCAAAAAATCATAACTCTGCATGACTGTGTAACAGGCAAAACCAACTGCCTGGTATATGTATTTATGATAAGCGTAACATTGTTGCCAGCACAGAATACATACACTTAAGAGAAACTGCTGCAAAAAATTACAAGGGTATCATGAATCCTCTCCAGCATATAATACTGTAGCCAGAGAAACTTCCACGGGCAACGCAAGAGATCCCTGTGCCATGCAGGAGAGAAGTGCAGGCACGCTCACCTAGCAAAGACCCTTGTCCACAGATCTGTGACGTACACAGCTAGACAATCTTAGGGAACCACCACCTTTTTGCGGGACACATTAATCCACTTCACTAAAGACACAGCCACACCAATATCATGATGTGACCTCCAAATCCTGCACTACTTCAGCCAGCATCAGCTTAGTTTTGTGCCACAGTTTTGGATGCAGGTTTGGCCTTAATAAAATTGTGCTTTAATTCTGTCCTTTCTTGAACACAATGAACACCCTGGAAAAAGAGCTCAAACATAAAACAGAACTCCCCTTTCCTGGCAAAATCCATGTGAAAAATGAACTCTGGGATAGAAGAAAGCCTACTCTCTTCCAGAGAGCCTCAGCTGGTACCATGAGGCTAAAATAACTTAAGTCCAAAACTAACACAAACTGTAAGAAACAATAGATTTATTTATTAATTTATTGATTAGCATTTAGGCACTACAGGCATTGAAATGGTTAACCTTGTATGAAAGGGACTCCTCCTGAAAAGCTCCAGTGTGTTTGACTACATAGAAATAACACCCAGAGATTTTTAATGTGTTTTAAGTATAGTCTAGTGGGGCTGAAAACTGCCATTGTAGAGGAGAGCATCTTTGAAGAGGCTTCAAACTCTTCTCTGCCATGATGCTAAGGAAGTGAATGAAATTGGTGGACTTCAGTGGGTGGTTCATTTTCACTTATTTCTAAACCAGATGTCATTCCTGCCTCCTCTCAACTTACACACATTGCATTTGGACTCCATAGTGAAGGAATAAAGCCCAACAGAATGGGAAAGAGAAAAAAGAAATGTAACAGAAGTGAGAAACAGGCATTTAAAGCAAAACCTAAACAAACTCAGATAAAATCACTTCATCAAGTGCCTCAAAAACAAAGGTCTTCATCTTAGCAGAGAAAGCAAAACCTTGATTCATTCAATGAAATCCTCGTCTGGGCAAAGTTCACTGTGGTTTTGTCAATGACATCAACAGGGTCAGGATTAGTTTCTCTGTGTTGAAATACACTAACCTTATTGGGATCTTCATTGTAAGGATTCCAGTTAGCCCTGTGGAAATCTAATCTAAATTCTGCCTCTGTGCACCACAGTGGTAGCAACAGCAACGACAGAAAAACACAGCATTTCAAAAGATCCACAACTCATCAGAACAAGCATTTCTGCTGAAGTCTTAGCATTTAATGAAATCAAACCATTGTTGACAACATCAAAAAAATGAAAATACAGGATGCAAGTCATTCCACCCCACAACGTTTCCAGAAGAAAGAAGATTTTGCTCACTTTTCATTTTTAAATTCCTTTCCTTTATTTTAAATTCCATACTTTTTTTTCTGCATGTTATATTTACACTTCAGATGTCAGAATCTAAATGAAGTATTTCAGTTTTGAAATTTGAAACAAAAAAATACAGACTAAGTGAAATATCTCCCTCTACACACATGTGAAGCTATGGAGTTTTTGTTTGTGGAGTCTTTCAACATTTTTAGGTTTTTCTCCAAGTCAGTAGGAAGCAGAATCCTTAACAAATTTCCAAATGCCAGAAGAAACTGCCTTCCACCCTCCACATGGCTATTTCCACATCCCTTTGCATCAACAGATATTAACTGAGGATCAAGAGAAAGAAAGGTGGGCCAGTTTCCAAAGATAATTAAGGAGAAATTCCAGAAATCCATAATAAAAAGGTGATTTTTACTTTTTGTAACTAATGGTATCACTGAACTCACACCGACAACACTACAAAGACACTTCATACTGAAGAGTAGCATCCAAGGCTCAGAAGACGAACTATGCAGTTTCCTTGAATTGAGCAGCCCCTGAAAGCTCCCAGGAGAAATGCCACATTTAACAAAATAAACAAAGCTGGCAACTGTGAAATAAGAATGCTTCACACTCAAGAAGAAAAATTTAAATAAAAACCCAAACAGTAAAGTTAATCAACTAAATTTAAAGTTTTGTGTTATGTACATTTGGTCTGTCTCAGCGATAACTGTTTGCATCAGCTGTAGAGTAATTAGGACCGTAGCTAGTAACGAGCATCTCAGCAGCTGTCATTTTGTCCAGATACACATTGTATAAATGCCCATAGAGAAACGCAGCAGTGTTATCACAAGCTGCCTGTCTGAAAACACCACACCTACACAGTCCCTGCTCCCATTCAGACATGGATTATAGCCACACAGATTGACAAGTGATCTCAGGAGACAGTGCAAGATAGCACAACGTGTTGGCAGTCAGCAAAGCTACAGCTAGAGCCAGTCCAACGTAAACATCCCTGAAACATATACAAATGTGGGTGTTGAGTCCTTTCACACTGTTTTGTTATTCTACAAATCCACATCTATGAGGCTGCTCTGTTTTATTTTTTATAAATACATATATATTTCTTAGATAAATACATAAAGAGAACAGGAAAGGCATTGTGGGAATAATCTAACATGAAACCTTGAAACCTGGAATTCACTGTGCTTATCACGGTGTTTTTGTGATTCATAAATTTAGTGCGGTAAAAACTCATTAATCACTTTTTCAACAACTTTTCTTCACCAACCCTTAGTACATGGAACTAACCACTTTTTCTCAGTATATGAGCTTTAGTCATAGAAAATACATATTTATACAAACTATTAATTAATCCCTCTCGACATCTACTGTACCTGAAACATCTGGCATTTTTCCCTCTTAATCAACACAGTTCCCACAGGCTTGACGTTTTAAACACTGTTATTTTAAATAACTCCAATTGTCAACACCAAATCATGTTGTGTGCCTTTAGATGGCTGCAAATATAAC
Organism: Charadrius vociferus; assembly: GCF_000708025.1. NCBI lineage: Eukaryota > Metazoa > Chordata > Aves > Charadriiformes > Charadriidae > Charadrius > Charadrius vociferus. The sequence continues at coordinate 571,447 of NW_009649309.1, forward strand.
TACTAGAGACAATCCATCAATTGCTAACCCTGAACATGTCTACTGAGACACAGAGGCTCAGAGAGGACATGCATTCGTCTGTTCCTTGCCATCTTCCGCACGTCAATACTCATCTGCAGGACTGTTACAAAAGAGCACAGAAGACTGCTTGAAAGCCATCGCAAGATACAAAGTCATCTGCTTTATACAACTCTCAGTAGGCAGCTTGCGTACAGACTAAGCAAGAAGAATCTTCTCCTTCCTATTCCTTGTCAGGAAATAAACTCCTGATAGAGGGATCACATGCTGTAAGAATGCCAGTTTTCTTTTATCCTCTATTACCAGAGATCAAGGACTAAGGGAAGAAAGATTATTTTTTCTCCCCCCCCCTGGGAACTGCTACCATGGTTCACAAAGAATCTAGTGTATATCTTTTTATATGTTTCCAGACCAGTGTTAAGCAGACCTCATCCCCTGAACTGGGCTAATCCACTGTTTTTTCCAGTTCAGGGTACACAGCAGGAAAGACAACCAGACTCGAGAAATGCTGAGGAAGTCTGGTATTCAAGGGGTTATAAAAAAAAAAAAAAAAAAGCACTCCACAATTCCAAATTAGACTGGGGCTTTCAGGGCTGTACAGAGGACTTCAGCCCCAAGATACTCTGGTGTAAGAGCAGTGGCTCACCAAGCAACCAGAAAACAGGTATGGCAACAGGAGGACAATGGGAGAGAAGGCAGGGCTGGGAGCTGCCAGGTGTAAAAGCAGGTCACTTGCTAGAATAAACAGCAGAAACTGCCCCAGAGCAGAGAGGTTAGGAGCTATATGACATTGGCCCTGTGCCCACAGGTAACGTGGAATAGTCAGACTCCTGTATTTGCATGAACACCAGCAGGGTGCGAGGCAGCCGCAATACACAGAGTCTGTAGTAGAAACAGGAGTGCTCCCTACCTCTTGCTTTCACAGACAAAAAAGTTCTCCCACGTAGCATAAAGCTGCAGTGCTTTCTAAAGCTTCCTCTGTGAGGACCCTGGTGTTGGCTTTTCCATTACACAAAACAAAAACTGTTTTCTCACCTCTGACACTGAAATAAGTCCTATTTCTAAAACAGCTGTCTTGCACCATTTGTCACTTAAGAGAAAGCCCTGAATAAATGGAGACTACATTGACCTATGGATAAGAAAAATGTTGCTAAGACACACAGCTTAATTGCATCTGTCAAAAATGTATTCGTGCTTACTACACCTGATGAATCATCACCACACAGTTTCTGACTGCCAGACTGAACTCTCTAAGGACAACAGAAATCTTGGAACTCAGCCACCTAGAAATCTTTAAATAAAAGTCTATAAATAATAACAAATGTATTGTGTGGGTCTTCATGCAGGTATCTTGAACAAATTCCACATCACGGCACCAAAATCATTGTGCTTACAGTCTTTCTGAAGTTTCACAGAAGGGTCTTACCACTTCCTCTTCCCACCTTTCAAACTTGTATCATCCAAAATGGTTATCACAGCCTCCCTCCCCAACTACATTTCAGCTAGAAGATAAGCAAATCTTACTGACTTGTATTTATTTTGTTTCAGGTTATGTTAATACTTGCAGGATGTGATCAGTGATTTCATCTACAGATTAGGAACATACAACATACCATCTTAGAAATAAACTACATTTCAGCCACTTCATCATGAACTTTCTTGTGAAAAAACCCAACTTAATGTTTAAAATATGGCAATTCTATGAATCTTGTAATGGTGTTACAATGGAGTTTTGCAAACCTAGAGCTCAGAATAAGGAAAACCATACGCACATTTGTCACAGGGGCTTTGACCAAATGTTTTAGACAAAATTAGAAATATACTTACCACAGCAGAACTCCAGATTACTTCTCTAAGCATGATTTGATTTTTCCAGGTATAGCTTTGTAAGCAGGATGTTACCATAAAAAGCATACCAGAAAACACTGAAGTAGCAGGGACTTCTGTTAAGATTAAATTCAAATTTATTTCAGTTCTTTCATCATTTTTTCTTCACTCTTCAACTTCATCAAGGTTTGCCTACAGTCTTTCAGAGTCTACATCAATATGCAGACATGGGCTATATAAACTGCAAATTCCTGTCGAATGTCTCCCCCTGGCATTCCACCTAACCTTAAAGGCGGGTTCTGGCTACAAGTTTCCAGGGGTTTATGTGAAATGCAATTACATTTCCATGAAGGTGAAGGAGTGTTTTACGTTCCACTTGAAATACCTTACAACGTGCAAGAATTATTCAGTTCTTTTCAACCAGATCTTGGTCAAGCTATACTTTATTACTGATCTGACTGCTTTCAAGTATCCTGCTGCTGCAATAAGCCATTTCATACAGCATGTTGACATAGTTTACATGATAAGTAAATCTCTAACCTTTATTTTAAAAGTGTCCTTGTACTCTTGATTGAGGAAAAAATTCTTTCCTTAAAAATCAACTTGCATCAGTTCTGCTCTTTAACTGATGAAAAAAAGATGTGAATTTACAGCCATAGCTCCTTCTCTTTCACAATAGTGTAAGACTCTTCTGCTTTTCCAGAGAAAGCCACTTGACCTCTCCTTGATTGATAAGTTCCTAAAACTCATATTCCACCTACAGCAGGTAAGACTTTGCTCTACCTGTTGTAATAACTGTGACTGCATGTATGGAAAGAGCTCCAACATTAATGCTAAAATCCTGATGAAGGAACTCTGCTTTGGTTCATCGCATATGACTAGGAAAAGTCATTTGACACTTCCGTATACCAGTCTCTGTAAAGATATTGATGTTAACCTCCTCATAAGAAAGTCAAAAGCTTGTTAAGTATTTAAAAATTGATAGATGGCAGATGCTAAGTATTTTCAGTAGGATTTCACACCAGCAAGATTTTAATTACTGCAGTTCTTCATTTGCTAGATTCCCTGATGAACTGATAGGCAGACTCTCATTTATTCACAGCTGAATACCCAAAATGTCAACTAGGGTTGAGACAGTGTTGTACACAACTTCAACCCTGAAGTGTGCTACTCTAGGGGTTTTTCGCAGACACACATACAAAGACAGCAGATCATCTCTGCTTCTATGTGCAAGAGAGAGGAAAGTGACCCCATATGAGACTGATCACCATGAGGTACTCAACCAAATTATATCATGCTTATAGCAATGCCTTGAGCTAAGCTACTTACATGGCTCTTACGGCTAACGCTAACCTTTGCAAAAGCAGAATGCTTTAGGTGTGTCAACCAAGGAGATATAGGCTCATTCTACTGGTAGTTTAACTACAATATATGAAAACACACTTTCATTTGACTAATCCCGCAGCCGTGTCCTATCAAACTAAACAAACATCCAGTGTACTGGACAAGCTGGTAAAGCCTCCCTCAATGCTAATGCAACTTCCCAGGCTTCTCTCACCTTGCTATCAAGTTATCTAGATACTGTCTCTGCATGGACCTTGTTTGGAAGGCTTAACTACTCCTCACACCTTTCTTCAAAGTGATCCTTAAGTTTTAAATTTAGTTAAGCAGCTTCATTTCAGACTTACTCTCAGCTGTAGTTGTTCAGGAATTTTTCACTTGAGCTCAAAGTCTGATTGTGGTAGAATCAAGTTTTGTGCAACTGTTAAAATGAAGAGTCAGCGACTGAGCCAAAGGACCCCTCCAGGCCAAATTACACCTGTGTCACACAGGGTACTAACTCAGCTCCTGAAGTTCTGGTCTTGGCAGCAGCACCCTCCTCCTCTCATATGCATGCAAGCAGGCTAGTGTAAGTAGCCTCATGCATAATAATATATTGATCCCTGCCTCAGACTTTTTGCCACCACAGGAGACATGACGTAAGCACCTAAGAAGTCACTGTCTGGCACCTCTGATTTTATTACAAAATGGCTTGGATCAAGGAAGGCATCAAATTGGCTAATAAAGATTCTGAGCTGTGCAGCATAAACCATGAAAATGGTCACTTTATGAGTGCAATGATTATCTCCGGGCTAGACTGCTCCAGCCCCAGGAACCTGGGTTTCTATCTTTTGCACCACAGCTTCCCCAAAGCTGCCCCAGGTGACAGCAGAGCAGCAAAGCTCATCATCTGCTATTTGCTTACATTAGTGAAAACCCTCCTTGCCAAGGCAGCAGCTACCAAAAGCTTTCACAGATGCTGCTTGCGCAGGATTACTAAAACAATTCCTGAACAATACCCTTAATGAGGAACGGTGAGACTTAATTAAAGTGTAAAATAATTAAAAGGCAATTAAGAGCAATAAGAAATTTCTGATCATTTTCCCCTACATTTAAAATGTAAGATATGGGGGAGGGGATTGACAAATCTCCATGGTTTTCAAATGTCTTTTAGAAAATGAAAGAACAAAGAAAATATTAGACAAAGATGTGTAATAAAGGTTTCAACAAAGCAATCAAATTATGGACTGATATAAAAGAGATAAAGAGACACATGTTTTTCATGCAAATAAAAATCCCTATCTCACTTATCTCAGTATATGAATGAATCATAGTAAGTCCTGGGATATAAATGCATAAACGCCCTGCCTGTTGGTTTCAAACAATCCCTCATTCCCTTGATACTCATTTTGATGGCCTGGGCTCACAGCATTTCCAAAACATAATTATTTCAAAGGAAATGGGTAGCTGGAGCAGGAAACAGTCTCTAACCTTGAAGAAACACCTTGAGAGCAATTCAGTTTGAGCCGATTTTCTTTCTTCCTTTTCAGGAGAAGAGAAAAGGGATTGAACAATACTTTCTATTAAATTTTATAGCAACAACTCAGCGCAACACTTCTGCTGTTACAATGAACAACTCATTGAAAAACAAATCCTTTCAGTTTCATTACATTAAAAAGGGAATTTTGATGAAAATAAAATACTTTTCTTTAAATCCTGAAAAATAGGAGGAGTTTGGTTTCCGGTGTTTTGTTTTTTTTTTTTTTTTGTTTGGGGTTTTTGTTTAGTTTTGATTTGGGTTTGTTTGGGGTTTTGTGGTAGGGGGGATGGTTTGTTTTAAAACACAGCTTTGCCTACTACTTAAATACTGAGATACTCAAAACAGCAACTGATTTGTAGGAATAAGTGTATGCCAGACCTTACCAGCCACATAGTGCAGGCTGCTTTGCTCTGTAGTCCATCCTTGCACCTGTGGTAGAGCGCATAATGGTACTTAGCGTCAGAGTGAGCATCTAAGAGGAGGGTAGAGGACATCCTAATTGCTCTTGCTCCCTGACTCCATCACTGACTACTAACTCAAATAATATATGTTCACTGAAGCCAAAGCATATAGAGACAGGAATGCTTTTTCCTTAATAAGCCTGCCAAGCAGGCAATTCCTTGTCCATCTTCTTCCACAGAGCAAAGGGAGCCAGTACTGCCTACATTGATGATACAGCTCTCCCGACAGTGATGATCTGCATCACGCCCAGGAATTATTAGCCAGGATTACATTTGCACCTCTTTGTGGAATGGGGCAGGCCAAACACAATTCTAGTAGAAGAGAAAAATCACAAGACAGGCTTGCCAGCCATGATAACAAAGGAAGACAAGAGAATTTTGCTAAAATAATGAGAAATGAAAAGCCTGAATTGTGACATGTTTGCATTTTCCTGTGATTTACTCAGTCTGCAAACTCCAGACAGTCAGCATCTCTCCCTTTCTACCTTCACAGCATCAAGCACCAACTAGCACAGAGCATGATTTGTTCAACACAACACTACCTCTAAACACAAACAATAAAAGACATGCTCTGAATATGAACCTGTGACAGGTAGATGGAAAAAGAAATAAGATGTTTATCAAGTTTATGAAATTTATTATTTTTCTCACACTGGCTTTGAATACAAGTACAAAAGAAATAAAAGCAGGCAAAACATGCACCTGTAAAACAGTTTACTTTCACAGTGAACAAGTACCTGGATTTTTAGCTGAAAGAAACCAGAGAAAGGAAAACATTCTGGGAATAAGCTGCATTAACACCTCTACAGAGCACCTTCCTCCCTCCTCATCATTGTCGGCACCCTTTCACCACACTCCTTTTCAATCCTGCTAACTTCCACACAAGAAAACCTTGATCAAAAACTAAACCCAAGCTGACAGAGGCACCGCCATAGCCTTTTCATTCTTCTGTAACGTCTCCTCTTCCTGGAGGGAAGAAGTCCATTGAGAGCATCACCTCTCCAGGGAGAGGAGTTACCACATAGTATGCATACAGCAGCTGACACACCAGGTCCCATACTAGCTTGGATCTTGAATAATATGCTGTTAAGAATAATTATTCAGAGAGCCAAAACCCACAGAACAACACTTGCAGAGGCTGCCATCTCTTGGATTTAAACCGATTCCTATCACAACGTTTCAGAAAGACACCATGGCAAAATTTATCACAGATATTTATTTGGGGCCTAGGACATCATTTTTACAGAAAAAAAAAGAGCTTGAATTGGTCCTGAAGTCAGCTTTAAAATAGGGATCGAGTGACAACTAGTGGAGATTTTCCTAAGTGCATCTCCGTGGATTTCTCTGCACAACACAATTTGAATCAAGATCCTATTTCATTGAAATAAAACAGATGCAATCCAATTACATAGAAAAGATTTCCAGGAAAAGTTGTGTACACATATGTGAAGACATGGGGAATGTGAATGTGTTCAGGTGACTCTAAGCTGTTTCTTCCCAACCTGGTAAACCTGCTCAGATATATAGACTTCGACAAAACAAGTAACTAGAAACAGAAGTAGTCATCCTCACAGGAAAACACAAGTGTAACCAGCCCACTATCCACTCCCAAATAATGAATAGGTGGGAGTGAAGATGGAATGAGTCAGAAGTTTGGAGAAAGTAGCATGACCTTCCTCCTGGTGCATCCCTTTCCTTAAAGCGTTCCAGCTGACTACTAGAAGCTTATGGCTTCTCAGCCAGAGGCTGGGATTGAACTACCCTGTTTAATAGCCCATTAATCTCTCCTCCATGAATTTCTCTAGAATGCGTATGCTTTTAGCTTAAACAACATGATGTAGCAATGAGTTCCACAGCTCCGTTCTGTGTTGCAGGAAAATATATTTTCATTTATTTAAAAGTACTTATTTCATTGGATGGTTTCTAATACCTGATTTATGAGACAGTGAACAATCATTCACTTATTTATCTTTTCTTCCTTCTTTGTAGCTTCATCAGCCTTCTCCCGCAACCTCTCATTTACCTCTTTCGCAGGCTAAGGAGTCTAGAAATTCATGAATTTATGCACAGTAGAGAAAAAAAAAAAAAAATCTTTATTTGCCTCTTTAATCATCTCTGAACACGGAGCTAATGCTTCCAAAGACTTATTAGGAGCAACTTTCCCAAAGCAGTGTTAGTTGAGGTATGACTCATCATTACTACCCTTGAGTACCTTGTGGGGATTTTGGTAAGGAAGGGGAGAAGGTTGTTTTCTTGTTATATGCAATACTTTGCATTCACTGATGATACATTATAACTGTCATTTTATCACTTGGTCACCCAGTACTGAGAGAACCTCTGCAACACTTTAAACTGCTTTTAAATCTGGCTACCCCTGATTATTTTTATAACACTATCATGTTTTATTAGTACCAGGCCCTAGCACAGTACTACAGCTCTAACATAGCCATCAAAACATTAGGAAAATAGTTCACCCACACAAATGGCTAGGATCAAACAAGGACAAGAAATTGCAACAGGGCCTTTGAGGAAGATTTTGGAATTTAGCCTCCTCAGGTTTCCTGTCCAAAGTTCTGTGGTCCTGGTTCATGTACACTGAGAAAGTGGTGGCCAATGTTACTATAACAACTTCTGAGTTTGGTTAAAAAAAAAAAAAAAAAAAGTGAAAGATGGGAGAAAAAGTGCCACCTATATATCTGTTTCAAGAATCCTCAATTAACATTATTATCATTGCTTGTCACAGGGAGCTGTTACTTTAAGGGGCTTTAAATAACAACTGAAGGGATACACAGAAAGTTGTAGATGTGTCAACTTTTACTATTATTATAAGTGTCCTCTTGAGCATAAGTGCCCTGGTCTTCCTGGTCTTTACAAAAAAGTACAAAACTAAGTTTCTGCTCTTCCTGATTGCAGAAGAAAGCCTGGCAATACTAACCCTAAATGTTCATAAAGCAGAGGATAAATGAAAACCAAAACCCAACACTGTGAAATAACCTCATGATTTTAAAAAATATCTCCTGCTTTTGAAGGTGTGACTCATTTGACGGCTTGTGGATTGGCTGTATCATTACAATGAGATTAGCAAATGTGTCAATTAATTTATTAATATTTGCAGTTTCAATTTTCACGGCAGGCAGAGAGATATGAAATACTGAACAAGAAAACAGTTTAATCTCTCTCCAGAACACTTCATGTTTTTAAATCATCTCTCCATTCAATCGACATGCTGAATGCAGCCTGCTCAATACATAAATGCAATAAATTAATGTGGGCTACAGATAAGATTCAGATTCTGCAGAAGCTAAACTTTCTCAGCAAATAAAGACTTCTTAGCTACTCACCGAGATGCCCAGAAATATCTTCTGGACACGACTCCAAGCAGCAAACAATGCAGTGTTGTTCCCCTAGACACAAACACAGAAAATGGACACACAGGCACATGTTCAGCCCTTCCAGAAGCTAATGGTGTCACTAGGACGTCTCAGTGGAGATACTGAGGATCAGATATCACTATGGCTAGGTTCATGGTTTGGGGCAGTCACATCAGACATTGGTGGGCAGACTTGCCAGCACAGGGGAATAACAAGGGCAAATTTGGAAGATATAATGACCTCAGTCACTCCCCTTCCACCATGAGTAGCATGCTACGGCATCTGAAGACCATTTGTTGTTCATGTAGAGGCATTTCTTCAGCGATTGGGACAAAAAATTTGCAGAGCTCCAGCAAGCAGTCACGCAGCCCATGTCAGTACATAGCCAGCTGCCTTCAATACTTACAATTTCAAAACCTAGACTGTTAACTAGAAGTAGAGGGTTACGTGAGTGTATGCCAGGTGTTCAGAACAGAATCAAGGACCTTGTAACAAGGCCACAAAGCACATGTGACTGGATCTTGGTTCTGCATCGTTACTTTTGGTCTAGCTGCTTGGTTCCTCAGGCTCACCAGGCTGTAGTCTGCTCCTGTGAACACTCACCTAAACAAATGCCTGAATTGTGACTGTATCAGTGAATGACCCTGATACAAATCCTGCTCCTGTAATCTTCCTCCTGGTTGTGAGGAGAGATGGCTGATGATCTTTGTCTAGGTGGATGCACACCCAAAGCACCCACTCAACTCCACAAAGGAGGGCCAGCTCCCTGTCCAGTTCTACAGGAGATAAAAACATGCCACAAAACACCAAGGAGCAATACAGAAAGTGACATTCACATAGTTGTGAGTAGAAACCACTGGGAAAAAAATGTGGACAGAAAAGCCAAACACACACAAAAAGTTGCAAAAATATCAATGGGACATAAGGTAAAGAGCATCACAGAGAAAATACAAAACAGTAACTAGGAATTGGCAAGGAAGGACAACAAAAGATGGGCAAGATAAGCAAAGGGCAGAGCGACATGTCATCCCTTCACAAAAGTAATATTGTGGGAGTTTTGATGTAGATTGAGGGCAGCCACAGTCATACATTTATACCCTGGCCAAGAAGAACATGCAAGACCCATGGGCACAAAGGTTCTGCGCTACAGCAGCTTTGTCTCCAAAACACAGCTAATGCTGCAGCACTTATTAGCATCAGGTTGCTAAAATATAAAGTGATCATTGTACAGGTGAAAAAAGGAAGACTGCTGGGAATACATCTCACCAAGGAAAAGAAGATCCTTATCTCATCAAGTAAAGTAAACAGAGCAGCACAGATTCACTGAGAATGATAGGCAATTAGAGGTACAGTCAAAACCTATTGAAAATCAATGGAAAGATTCACAGTCCCATGCAGATTCTCAATCAGACTCTTAGTTATGATGTACATGTATCAATAACAGAGCTGGATATATCATTTTGCCACACTAAAAGGAAATAAATCCCAGGTTAGAACAGAACTACAGTCGCTAAACAATAAGCATTAGAAGCAGATTCTGGCTCTTCTGGGGAGTGCAAGCATTGGGAGGGGGTATAATACACTGTGTCCTGTAAACAAAGATTAAGAAAAAAAAAAACCTCCGTGTGAAGCCAGGCATGAGAAACACATGGGTCCAACATTAGGCTGTTTATTCAATAATTCTACTTTAGAGGCTTTATAAAGTATACAAACAACTGAGGCATATAAAACATAATGAGATAAAAATAAGTCCATAAAATTGTCTGCCAACAGAGAGGAAGGGAGAAGAATTTTCTTTTGGGGAGCCTTTGGTTCCTATTAGTACTGAAACCACAGCTGGCACTATTTCTCTCATTAACGAGGAAACATGCACTCCCTCTTATGCAAAATTTAAATTTCACTGTGCTTTTTGGGGGCAAGAGAGGAGGACAGAGCTGAATCAACATACAACAGCCAGCAGTGGAAGTACTGAAGGAACTGTTGAGCATTTAAACCACAGCAGTACCTCAGGGTTCCTGCATATTTTGCTAAGCAACTTGCCAAACACAGTGGGTATACAGTTATGGGGACATCATCCCTGCTCCAAAGGGCTTGTCATCTAAGTCCCCAGGAGAGGAACAGATTCAGACAGCTGTGAGGGAGGCGTATGAAGAAGACTGTCATGATGGCATCACTTGCTAGCTCAAAGCTTCTTAGCAGGGCAGCCCTTACTGAACACTGAGGAGAGCTGAGCAGGGGCAGCCTTGCTGCTGCTGGAAGAACAGGAGCAAAGTGGCTCAGCAGGGATCACGCCAGCCCTGGCAGACAGTGCTCTCCCACCTCCCTGGCCAGCAACAGGGTACTGCCGTGGGCAAAGAAAGGGGAACATAGATGGCTTCTGTCACTCTCAGCAGCTGCTCTCTTGAGCAACTGCTTCCAGGGCCATGCCTGGAGCTGGCTCTGCAGGTACTCCCCATGCAGTAGCTGTCTCATCATCTCCTAGCTTGTTGCTGGCAGAGGAGAGAGCTAAGGGAAGACTGAGAATGAGAAAAGTTGTCAGCTTTGTTGACCTTTAACCAGGACTCCTCTTGGTTGCCAGATGTGACACGGAAGAAAACATGAAGGATGCTTTGTGAAAACACATGACAAATGAGCGCTCAAGACTGACAGAGCAAATGGGGGGTGATATCTCAGTGCTGCACTGGATGAGATATGCAGGGCAGGGGCAGGATATGAAGAGCTGACAATGAAGACGAGTGTTTTGCACTTGGGTGGTGGAAAAGGAAGCCCTATGAGGTGGCAGAAAAAATGTTCAAAGCAATAAGCCAGAAATACAGTATTCGTAACCACAATCTTGGAACAGGGAAAAAACATGCAGCTCTGACAGACAATGAACTGTCTCAGGAGCCACACAGACTAGAATGAACTGCTCAGCTAGAGATTTTGCAGATCACTGTTGTAGAACTGTGCCCTGGAGCCTTAACTTCGGAAAACCTAGGAGGACTGCATTTTAAGTTATGTCTGAGCTTGGAGCCAGCCAGCCACAATGGACCAGGAGGGCAGAGCTGCCTTCCAGGCAGCCAGTGACAGCATTTAAGTTCTTTGTTGTCCCTCCCAGACACAGAAAAGAAACCAACCTACTTTCATCTAATTTGCAACAATAGAGTATGGTCCTCAAAGCTCACGTTCTAGCCACTATTCCTCCATGCTCCCCATTCATTTCCCAAGCCACCCAGAGCTGCACAGAGTGAGGCTTAGGAACTAGTCCATCTGACTCTAAACTCAAGAGTCCTTGGTCAGGATGAGAGACAGCTCAAGAAGCGTAAGAACAGCAGAAGTACAGTCTTTCGGGCTGTTCATTAGCAACATGACTACCATATTGTGGCAGCTCTTCATCCAGAGATCAGCAGACCACAAGTTGCACGGCAGTCCTGCTACAAATCCTGTTCCAGAACCCTGGCACGGAGACCTCCAGCTTATATACTGATCCCAATACCAAGCTCAGAAGTCCTCTCCTTGCTGGTCACAAGCAAATCATACTGTTTCACAACAAATCCGTAGCCAACTGAATATACTCAAAAGAGAGCATGAATATATTTTAATAGAAAAGCAATTCTACCCACTGGAACTTGTTGCTTACTCCATACCTAACCAAATGCAGTTCTGTTTTCTACTTCATGCAGAACCGCTGCTGAACTACTAGTTTCCACAGTACTTCCAGAGCTTGCAACAGAATACAGATATGAGTAGCCAGGGGATATATGTCAGGGTGTCAGATCCATCAGCATATTCAATTAAGCAAGTTGCAGTGTCCTAGCTGAGTTATAGTACCTTACAGTAGTTTTTCACATGTCCTCTCAACGTGCTGCAACCACACGAGATTTAAGCCATGTAGCTATGGTCTCTTAGAGCTGGGCAGACCAAGGAATTTGTTATCACATTTCTGCCCACAACATGCCCAAGGCTGAAGTCAGACAGAGACTGCATTTCACTTCTCAAAAAGCTTTGTCTAAATACCACGCAACGATGCCACACCAGGAATGATGTGGACCACAAATTCAATAAAAGATATGAGCGTAAGTTACTAATTCACTATTGATATCTAAGGTTATTGATGACAAAACATTTGTCCTAACAAGTACAAGATACATTTTTCCAAAGCTCTCCATTTCCTACCTCTTTAGCAGCCAGCTTTAGTAAATGGCAAAGCCAACTGCAAGCCTACTCCACAAGTGTCCTGGGAATAGACGTTGCAAGCTCCTGCACCTTATCTGGAAAGGACACAAACTCTGAAACAAATCAAAGGGGTTTTTTTCTAGGATGTTTAATTGAAGCAGATACAAAAGAAAAGAAACTTGACACAGAAGCAGATTTTACAAGTCTCAAAGAACTGCATGGATCTGATATTTGGAAATGCTGGGGAAGAGTCATTATTTTAGTAGTCCTTCAGCCATCACTGACTCAAGAATTATCAATTCTTCGTGCTCTCTTTACCCATTACATGATGAAAAAAATCACAAGCCAAATAAATATTTGTTTTCTCTTACAAGTCACCTTTAAGATTATAATTCATCCTGACACCAGGACAAGGAGCTCATTTTCAAGTTTAAAGTAATTCATCACTGAGCTAGGATCTGAGCTGCACCAAGAATAAATGTGTTTCAAAAATATGTAGTTGCCAAGTCTTTACACAACCATTTGAAATGTCTAATGCAATCCCACAGTCCTGCAGTTTGTTTCCACTAGAAAGGCTTTAAATTTACATTAATCTCTGGGAATTGTCCTACACTACAGAAAACCACAGAGATTATTGATTTGACCACACATTACTTTGAGCTGCAGACTCTGACTTTTGACTATGTGCTTGAGCAGAAATCTTTGAGTGACAGCTCTGTATTCTGACATAAGGCAATAATTACCCTGTGACGAGAGCCCCAACTGAGAGCATGTCCCCACTGTTTTAAAAACAAACCCTCAGGATAAATCCTTGGCCAGGATAAACCTACACAGCCAGGCTGAGAGGTGAAAAGAAAAGGTAGTATTTTACTGATTTTGCAAAAGCAGAACTGAAGCAGGTAGAGTTTTGATATACAGAGCCATGTAGACACCTAATCCTCTTGAGATCAGTGGGAACTAGAGATCTACATGATTTTTGCAGATTTGGCCACAAAAGATATGTCCACAGTCACACCAACAAGATTTATGTTTTCCTGAGCAGTTGGGGATCACCCTCAAGCCTCAGACCTGAATCTCTAATTCTCAGTCTCTGGCTTCCATCTTAATTAAATCTTAAAAACTTTATGGCTCTGAAGGCTGGGAAGTTCCACCAGTACAGGAGGACCAGAGGACTGGCTCATGCTATGGGTCTGTCTCTCTCTGCAGCGTAGACAACTAACTAGTCCCTGGCTTTCAGGTGATATATGTGCATAATTGCCAAAATCTGTATGAGCTCTCTTGCCTAGGAGCTTACATGCTCTCTTTTAATGCACATTTTGGAAAGCTGCAGGGCACTATTCATTTGTTAAACAGGCCACAGAAACCTAGCTACTTCCTTACTCTGAGGGGGGAAGCAGAATAGCTCTAGGTCAGGATCAGGCATATAGGCAGGCTAATGTAGAGAAACACTATCCCCATTTTATCTATATTTGACACTTGACTAATCACCTAAGCTTCTCAAGAGAGATAATTATACAATGATCACTCTTTTATAGGAGGTCATGTTTTAGATTAAGTTTTTTGCTTTCGTGTTTGCAAAGAAAAACTAAGCGTGACCTTGAGTAGAGTTTAATGCATGAAGACCTGGAGAAAGCAGCATATTGTGATTTTGTGAGGCCTATAACATCAAATTTGGGGATGCTCAGGGACCACAACAGTGGGACAGAGGGATTTAGTCTCAGGGGTATCTACAAAGTCATGCGCATAAGAAAACAAGAGAGGCAGAGTTCAAACCACTGGGCTATTTTAGGAGGGCTTCTACTCTTGGGTACTTTGTGTGCAGGCAGTAAGTCAGCCTTGCTGGTTTACGGTACCTCGTGCACAATGAGAGCAGGTTCAGTGCATATAAACCAGACTGTAACAGATACCATGACATTCAAAGTGGCACTTCTGAAAAGGGGCTCCAGGACACAGGCTTAGGTCTGCTGGTGACAAGTCCTACAGAGGCAAGAGATACAAGCAAATACTTGAACAAATGCCAGTGCTCCTGTCTGTGTACCTGCAGCCTTCTTAGCCATCAAGTGCTTGTGACATTGCAGAAGATCACATCAAAACGTTAAGATTAGAATAAAAAGAGTCATGATAGCAATATGACAGCATTGTGATAGCAAATGCAAAGGCCATTTGAAAAATTCAGGAAAAGACAAAATTCTCATGGCAATGTTAAAAATAACATATGCACCTTGTGGATATACTAACGTGCTGTCTTTCAGCCTCACAGGCTGGGCTGGAGGACAGCAGGGGTATTTTTTTTGTGTGTATTACAAGAATATTGTGACTCTGTGAAAGTAATAGTCATGACCTTAAAAATAATTCTTGCTCAGTTGCTCTCCAGAGTTCACACTTAGGATTTGCTGTCTCTAATGGGGAACAAAACTTTTTTTCTCCTCAGAATCTTAGCAATGCCATTTCAAATAATACAATGTTAAGGTTGTCATGCTGCCACTGAAAGGTATCATCTCCACAGCACCATAAACCGAAATCCTCCCTACTACAACTTCAGTCCAACCACCGTAATATGTTGCCCTTCAGCCACTCTGTGGCCTGATTTAGATTCTCAGGTAATTTGGCTCCTCCTAAGGACCATTATTAAACTGTTGACCTCTCCCTCCAGGTGATCCAGTGTGGCTATGCCAGCTGAAACACAACACGCCAACCAGCTGGCCCTGGCATCACAGCAATTCATTAAAGATATTGAACAGCTAGGACAGGGTAGGATTAGACAGCAATGCCATGTCAACAAGAGGGAATGCTAACTTTTAGGGCTGGAAATCAAGATAGATGCATGAGTTTCTCTGGAAAGTATATTGTCACTAAACAATAAAACACGGCACAGAAATGGGGTGATTTCATACTGCAGCATTTAACTCCGCCACTACCAGAGGGTCTGCTCCCCCTCCAGCCTGGCACAGTATAGTACAAAGCCTCAAGAATCTCCACGCTGATAAAGAGTGCCCAAGTGGCAGGTTTACACCCTGCACACTCTAGCACGCTCTGACCTTGCTGAGCAGCTGTGAAACCTCCCATAAATCTGGTCACCTGTGTGCCCTGGTCTGTGCTACAGAAAACATCTCTGCACAGCATTCAGCCCTGGTTTGATTGAATGACAAAAAGCATAGTTTTGATGGCAGATGCTAGTCTACCATCGAGTGGATTTTACAGCACACAGCCAAACAACAACAGGTAGCAGTCATTTCAGAAAAGTACTACTCTAGTCCTCATACTGGCCAGGTACTGAATATTTAAAGATTATGTGGCTGGGTCTTTGATTGTTCTTATTCAACACAGAATTAGTACTGCACTGCTTAGCCTCAGACTTGTCCCAAAGTCCTCAGTACCTATAAGAGCAGCAGTTTCATTTAAGTCCCCTCCTCCAAGCCAAGATTCATCATTTCCAGCTAAAGGAAAGGACAGTATATTTGTTCTGTGCTGAACCCCCTGGGACTCAGAAGACAAGATGAAATGGAAATTTTTTTTTTTTTTTTTTTTTTTTTTTTTTTTTTTTTTTTTTTTTTTTTGAAAAAAAGACAAGAGGTTCAGACAACCAGTATGGGCCAGATGAGACAAGATGGGTTCTTAAGAGGCTAGGTCCCTTGGTACAGAGCACAGACTGAATGCTATCAAGATGGTACATGCCAGTCATTAGGATGCTAATTGGCCCTGACAGGGCTCTGGTGACTGAAGTGAACATCCTAACTGTCACTACCTGGAAGCATTGCTGCAGGGAACAGCTCCAAGCAGCCTAAAGGAAAGAAGTGGGTGTGAGGAGGTAGAAAGATGGGGGATGTTTATAGCTCTCTACAGCTGCCTGCATCATATATTTAAACAAGAGGAAAAATACTTCTGTCTTTCTAAACCGTGCTGCTAAAAATTCCACTAAAAAAATCACTTCGGGTAATTTACATTTAAATGGACTTTGCACATGAAGTAGATTATTTTGCTGGTCATGTTTACAATTACTTTCCCTCCCCCTTTCCCAGGACTCCATGACTCTTGTCTCCAGCATCTTTTCTTTCCCTGTCTCCCAACCTCTCCAATTAAAACATCAAAAATAAATTAACTTGTCAGATTTCCCCACCACAAGTCTCTCCTACTGCTCTCTTCCTGTCAGAGCTTTACTTCATCTTGAAAAACCCTAGTGTGTTTAGGTTTTTTTGTTTGTTTGCTTAGGTGGCCGGAATTGCCATCTATGTACTAGACTTCCAGCTCTTTCAAAGCAAAGAATCAAAACTTTCTGAACAGCTCACTGGTCACAAAGAGTGACTGTTTCCAGTTTTGGTCAGACAGCATACTTGTAAGGCTGGGAGAGCACGAACACGGAGGTGCAAAACTGAGACTGGATTATCTACAAATTAAAGAGAAGGCTGAGAGTTCTCAAAATATGGATTACTGAAAAATAAATGTTATCTGAAGGTGCGGCTTGGTACCTCACTGCAAATAACTAGCAGCAGTGAGTGAAGCTCTTGAACCAGTGACTCAGTGGCCTGGATGTGAGAAGTTAGCTGTATCCTTGAAGAGACCCACTGTGAACAAGACAACTCTGCTTACAAGGTGCCAGAAAAGACACAACACTGGTCCTCAACTCTGAATCATAGGTCAACATTTCATCCAGGCCCTGTGCACATGATATAGAATCCAGAGAAGCTACAATCACATTTCATCTATGACAAAAGCAATGGGGCTCTGGAATAATATCCCTAGAAAAATGAAAATGAATGTTTCTTTTGACAGCCACAATCAGCTGTCCACTTTTCTTAATCATTCACTACCATGATACCTAGGCAACCCAGCATATTACCTCCCTAGAACTTCAGGGGGTGCAGACCAGAACCAAAGCAGCAGGTAAGATCCCCTCTCCACCCAAGCAAACTACCAAGGTGCTCCTGCACATTACACCCCATAAATGTCGGTTCTGTGGTCCAAAAATCTGCAGTGAATGAGATCCTGGCAGAAATGAAACAAGAGCTTCCACACGTGAACATGCTGACGAATACTTGCAATGCAGGTAAGTCATCCTTCCTCCCTTGCATGCCAGATGAAATCCTAGCCTTCTAAAACACAGAATCATAGAACGGTATAGGTTGGAAGAGACTTTGAAGATCACCCAGTCCCACCCCCCCTGCCATAGACAGGGACACCTCTGACTAGACCAGGTTGCCCAAGGCCACATCCAGCCTGGTCTTGAACGCCTCCAGGGATGGGGCCTCAACTACTTCTCTGGGCAACGTGTTCCAGTGCCTTACCACCCTTAAAGTAAAACATTTCTTCCTAATGTTTAAACTGGAAGTGGGCAGGTTTAGATTAAAGCCATTCCCACTCATCCTATCACTACATGCCCTAGTAAAAAGTCCTTCCCCAGCTCTCCTGTAGGCCCACATCAGGTACCGGAAGGCCACAACAAGATCTCCCCGGGACTTTCTCTTCTCCAGGCTGAACAGCCCCAACTCTTTCAGCCTCTCCTCATAGGAGAGGTGCTCCAGCCCTCGGATCATCCTTGTAGCCCTCCTCTGGACATGCGCCAGCAGGTCGATGTCCTTCGACCTGCTGGGGACTCCAGAGCTGGACACAGTGCCCCAGGTGGGGTCTCACGACAGTGGAGTAGAGGGGCAGAATCACCTCCCTTGACCTGCTGACTATGCTTCTTCTGATGCAGCCCAGGATGTGGTTGGCCCTCTGGGCTGTGATTGCACATTGCTGGCTCAGGCTGTGCTTCTGGTCGTCAATCAGTACACCCAGGTCTTTCTCCTCAGGGCTGATCTCCAGACATTCCCCGCCGAGCCTGTATCTGTGCTTGGGATTGCCCCAACCCAGATGTAGGACCTTGCACTTGGCCTTGTTGAAATTCATGAGGTTCACACGGGCCCACCTCTCCAGCCTGTCCAGGTCCCTCTGGATGGCATCCCTCCCCTCCAGCGTGTCTGCCTCTCCAAACAGCTTGGTATCATCGGCAAACTAGCTGAGGGTGCACTCAACCCCACTGTCCATATCCACGACAAAGATGTTGAACAGCACGGGTCCCAGTACTGACCCCTGAGGAACGCCACTCATCACAAGGTCTCCACTTGGACATCAAGCTGTTGACCATGACTCTTTGTGTGCGACCGTCCAGCCAGTTCTTTATCCACTGAGTGGTCCATTTGTCAAATCCATGTCTCTCCAATTTAGAGACCAGGATATTGTGTAGGATGGTGTCAAATGCTTTGCACAAGTCCAGGTAGATGACATCAGTTGCTCTTCCCTTGTCCACTGCCGCTGTAACCCCTTCGTAGAAGGACACCAAATTTGTCAGGCATGACCTGCCCTTGGTGAAGCCATGCTGGCTGTCACCAATCACCTCCTTGTTTTCTATGTGCCTTAGCAGAGTTTTTTCCAGGAGGATTTGCTCCATGATCTTGCCAGGCACAGAGGTGAGGCTGACTGGCCTGTAGTTCCCCGCGTCTTCCTCTTTTCCCTTTTGGAAAATAGGGGTTATGTTTCCCCTTTTCCAGTCGGCAGGAACCTCACCAGACTGCCATGACTTCTCAAATGTGATGGCTAGTGGCTTAGCGACTTCATCTGCCAGTTCCCTCAGGACCCGCGTATGTATCTCATCAGGTCCCAGGGACTTGTGCACTTTCAGGTTCCTCAGGTGGTCTTGTACTTGATCTTCACCTACAGTGGGCTGTTCTTCATTTTCCCAATCCTCCAATTTGCATTCTGCATCATGGGCAGTGTGGCTGCAGTCCTTGTCAGTGAAGACTGAGGCAAAAAAGTCATTGAGTACCTCTGCTCTGTCTCTGTCCCGGGTAACCAGTTCTTCTGTTTCCTTCTGGAGAGGGCCCATATCTTCTCTAGCCTTTCTTTTCTCACTGACATACTTACAGAAGGATTTTTTGTTTGTCTTAATGTCTCTGGACAGATTTAGTTCTAGCTGAGCTTTAGCTTGTCTAACCTGATCTCTGGCTGCTTGAACGATTTCTCTATATTCCTCCCAGGCTACCCGCCCCTGTTTCCACTCCCTATAGGCCTCCTTTTTACCTTTGATCATGTCCAGGAGCTCCTTGTTCATCCATGCAGGCCTCTTGGCTTTTCTGCCTGCTGCCTTCTTTGTAGGGATGCATCACTCCTGAGCTTAGAGGAGGTGATCCTTCAATATTAACCAGCTTTCTTGGGCCCTTCTTCCCTCCAGCACTTCATCCCATGGCACCATATCGAGCAGATTCTTCAAGAAGCCAAAGCCTGCTCTCCTAAAGTCCAGCTTGCTTTCTCAAGGATCTCAAACTCTGCCTACCAGCCTCTCCTTGTTGTTAAGGACAAGGCCCAGCATAGCTCCTCTCCTCGTTGGCTCCTCAACCACTTGGAGAAGGAAGTTGCCGTCAATACAATCCAAGAACCTGCTGGATTGCCTATGCCCTGCTGTGTTACCCTTCCAACAGATGTCGGGGTGGTTGAAGTCGCCCATGAGGACCAGGGTCTGTGAACGTGATGCCGCCCCTATCTGTCTATAGAGGGCTTCATCCGCTCGGTCTTCTTGGTCTGGTGGCCTGTAGCAGACCCCCACTGTAATGTCCCCTGCTCCTGATTTCCCTTTAATCCTGACCCATAGGCTCTCAGTTGGCTCTTCATCCATCTCTAGGCTGAGCTCCATGCATTCCAGTTGGCTGTTGACATATAAGGCAACACCGCCTCCTCGTTTCCCTTGCCTGTCTCTCCTGAAGAGCCTGTAGCCTTCCATGCCAACACTCCAGTCGTAGGATTCATCCCACCATGTTTCTACAATGCCAATGAGATCATGGCCTTGGAGGCGTGCACTCATCTCTAGCTCCTCCTGTTTGTTCCCCATGCTATATGCATTTGCATAGAGGCACTTCAGCCGTGTCTTTGTTGAGGCTGACTTGGCTGGAGCTGTAATTACTTTGCACTGCTCTCCAGTATTCCTGTGCTGTGTATTAACAGTGTCTCCCCATTGGCTTCTGTTGTTCCAGGAGCTCCTGATTCGCCTAAGTATGTAAACATGCATACAATAAGATTGCATGAAGACTACATGACTAAGGTGATGGGGGGAGGGAAAGGGAGAAAAGTAACATGAAAACTAGATTCAGTTACTGGAACTCCAACAGTGTCTCCTAAAATAACTGCAGAACATAGAGGGAAGAAAAAAAAAAAAGGGGGGGGGAGAGGGGAGGGGCAGAATCCATGCGCTATCTTTTGTACTGGCATTGCAGGAATAAAGTTTCTTCTTGAAATAGTTGCAGAGCAAGCAGCCAAGGAGTGGTGGGGGAAGAGAGACACAGAGGTCACAAAGCACCTGGGATTTCCACTCCTCTAGCACCAACAGGGATAACAGGACCACAGTTTGTCACCCTCTCTGCTCAACTAAAGCCTTTCCAGCTAGCCTCATCACAACCCTTCCCAGACAGACTGTGGAAAAGAACATCTGAACACAGCCAGAAGGATCCTGGAAAACCACATAATTTGTGCCTCTTTGCTGCATGCTAGATCTCACCTATACAGCAAACATGACTCAAGAGCATGTGCTTCCTATTGTCACTTCCATCAGGCCCCTGCAACCAGCTTCGCTTTCCTTTGTAAATAGGTTTCATGGCTTCATAAAATGGATGTATTAGTCATGAATAAAAACGAAAAAATTACTGGGGAGGGAAGCAATACCCAATGTAACACAGTCAATAAAAGACAGAAGAAAAGAAAAATATTAGCTAGAGAGTTCCAAGAAGGTTAGTGTTACAAAGAAAGAAAATATTGGCTCTGACACGGGAAAGAGCTCTTCTGAATACCAATGTGTTCCATACAGTGACAAAGAAGCTATACTTACCTCAAAGGAGATTAAGTAATATACCGTAGCACCTGAGGAAAGGGAGGAAAGTAGAAAAGAGAGGCGAGCAAGCATAAACACAAAGAGAATAAGGCCCCTGAAGTCTGTTTCATATAGCTTCTTCTCCTTCACAAAGGAGATTTATATCTTTTCCTTGGAAATTCAGCATTCAGGAAAGTGGACTTAGAAGTATAACTCCATAATAATACCCTCTTTTCCAGTCCCCAGGAAAGTATAATACTGATTTACTGGTCAAAGAAATAAATGTGCCTTAGAGTTCCATACAAGGCACTTCTGCCTTTCTGAAGTTAATCTAGCTCTAAGATGGATAAGCAAAAGGCCAACACTAGTGGAAAAATACCGCAGAAAGTATTTGTGTAGATAAAAGTAGCTTTCTGAAGGCCAGTGTGCCTGTCATGATGGAATAATTTTCATTCTCTAGATAAAGAGCTGGAGAATAAAAGTAGAAAAAGTTATAGCACACAACCGGCTCCCTGGATACCAGGACAAGTTTGCTGGTTGGAGAGTATGCTTTACTAAAGTAAAAAAATGGCTAATCAGTTAAATTTAAAACTGAAAATATTTCATATGGGATTCATTTGAGCAAATGTTGACATCAATGTCTGTGCTAGTTACCCAGACTGCAACTAGAGTCAATGGACAGAAACAGGCACCTGCAGGGCAGGATTCATCTGTTTCTCAAGCAGTTGTCTAAAACAGGGTCAGATGAACTGTGTCCTAAAATATCTCTTTCTCCTTCATGACTGGAAGGAGAGTCCACGTAACTCATTCAGATGCAGACACCTGGTTAGTAGGCATCTGAAGTTAATGGTGGACTCACTTCACCGAGCATCAAAATGACTGCCGCACTCCACTTGAGACTCAAGTACAGATACGGGGTTTGCAAAAATGAATCCACTTTCTTCTCACTATGATGACTGGAAATCCTACTCTGGAGAATGCAAATACAAGTCCCAAGTTTCTATACAATTTATATTACCAATCAAAATGAATCAAGATACAGCCCTTGTACTTGCAGAGATAGCCTTTTAAATGCAAGTGGAAGCAACACTGCATTCCTGAGCCTGCAGATTGATACAAACAGGACTTCACTGAAGCTCAAGAGCATGAACAGAGCTATCGGAGGAAAATTCACAAGACTGACAGTTTTGCTTTTACAAAATAATTCTCCCTTAGATTCATATCAACAGAGCTATCCCTCAGCTCTTATCTTGGGTTTAAATGCAGCTGCCAGTAGCAGAGGAGAAGATGATAAACCCCAGATTTCTGTGAAAACAACATTTATTTTTATTGGTGAACAAGCCAAATGAGTCCTAAAATAGAACTTAATGATGTAGACTGCAAGTGTCCAAATCCATGGCCTGGCAGAAAAGCTCATATAGCCCTAACTGACCAGTCCCTGATAGAAGGGGAACTCTAAGTTGTTCCCTTATCCCTCTCCTGCCAGGTGCTGTTTTGTCCCGTAACACAGGTGGCTGGGAGCAGGTTGAAAGAACAATCCACACACCCCACAGCTCCTCTCCCTGTTCACTTACAAGGGGTTCTCTGGGAAAAGTACAAGCAGGACCAGGTCACCTTCACCAGGATGCCAGCAGCCCACTGCTGGTAACCATCTTTCTCCACATACTACTCAGGAAGAGATGCATCCGGTGTGCATGTTCATATCTGGAAAACATTAGACAACTACTATAGACCAAACTGTACTGTGTATGCAAGAAGTACAGCTCTCACCAGCCTGTAGTATAAACTGTGTGTTCACTCCATCTGGAAGGGTTGGGCACAGCTAGGATGAAGCCTCTGTTCAGGCAGGAGCATTTACTAATGCAATGGCCATTTATTCCACATGGGCTGAAACCTCTCTGTTTAGGGGCCATTTTCTTGTCCTGCAGTTGTACAGTGCTTACATAGCATAAGTTGCCAGTTGGGGCTCGTGAACACTGCTGAGGTACAAACAAATAAAATCAGCCTTATTCAGACCAAATTCCAAAGCAGCGGCTGTTTGCTTGCCCACATTCCAGATTAAATGCAGAGGGCTGGGCTAACCTCTCAATTCAAAGTAAACAAGACACTGACCTTCTCCTTTGGCAAGGACAAATAGCTATGGGGAAGCTGCTTCAGGACTCAGAAGCAGTCATTTACTAAAACTGAGAGATTACTCCTACCAATGAAAGGCAAGGGGACTCCAGAAACATCTCCTCCAGCACACGCAAAAAAACGTCCAATCTTAACCTCCATTTCAAATGCTAATTACTTTCCAGAATACTGAATTTTTCCTAGCTTCCACAGAGAATTAAAAAAAAAAAAAAAATAGACTGGTACAGAGATCTTCATCTTTCCCTTGCTAAATTTATGTAAATTATGTAATTGAACTTTTAAAGGGCTATAGCAAGTGACTAGAAGAGAACTGCACAATGAACTAACACTACCTGTGACAGGGCAGGAAAATACTTTTAAAAGCAGAAGAGCACTTTCTTCCCCCAAACAACTTGAAAGCAGAAGGTAGAAGGTGCTATAACTGCACATGTGAAAAATTATTCCAGTACAATGGGATGTACAGTGAGTATGATTATGATATACTTTAAATGATGTAAAGAATGCCCAGAGCATAAGGATGGCTGCCATCTTAAAGACTGAACGCACGTGCTTTCATAACATACATGTCTGATAAATTATATACATATACTAGCAGTGTAATCTAGCAGGAGGGGCTCACAGGCATTTTCTAAAGGCAAAAGCTTGTCATTGTGAAAGAATTTATTAATTATTATAAATAAAATTATGATCATGGAAGTTAAATGCCTCAAAGTATTTTGCCAAGATCATTTAGGTCTGGAATAAAACTCCAAGAGAAGAGGAAGGCAAGAGCAATTCATTTTCTCATGGTAATATTTCAGTTAAAATCCAGAAGGCAGCTTATATGCATTGGTATTTGGGTGTTGGTTGGTTTTGATTTTGTTTTTGTTTTGTTTTGTTTTAAGAGAGGTATGAGGCATTTATTCAACTGATGTTAGGACGAATGTATTTGTATTACTACACCTCAATCAAGGCTTTAGTGTAAGGCACTGTGAAGCAGAAGAAAAAACAGTCCTTATGCTAGGAGTAACACAATGGTTCCTCAGCAGCAGTTCACAGGGCCATGATAAATGTTTGTAGCCTCTCCAATAGGCGAAATAAAGTGCATCCTGAATATGAGAACACTGATGTATGATAAACGAGGAGCTCAGTCTGCCAGAAACTTCACGATTGCCAACAATACATTGTTCCAAAAGGTTAGAAGCCAATGAATTAGAGTATATTACAAGAGACAGAGACAGTGTGGAACAAAACCCAGAGATTGCAAAAGCACAAGTGACGAAAAAGAAAACCACAACCAGCCTGAATAGCACCCTATCATGTGCACTCCTGACAGTGAGTGTTAAGCTCAGCTAGGTGGGTTTTCAGGTGGGTTTTGGGGACCATGACCTGATATTCACTAGCAGCCCTGTGCTACCATCACGTTAAGCACAATGGCTAAGTAGTCAGAGAGTGTGTCATCGGAAGGGTTTAGTAGAGCACAAGACCTCAGCTGGGCCACGCAAAGTGTCATTGTCCCCAGTTTAAGGACAGATACAGGAAGAGATTGTGCAGTTCACTTACGAATAGGCAGAGCGTTTGCAGCACAGCCAGGTAACAAACCCTGACTTAGCACACGGCAGGATGTGCCTTGCTCACAACTACATCCTGCTATTCTTCAGTGCCAGTAGAAGGAAAATGGCACTACACCAAACAGTGGGAGAAATCCCTCAAATCTTCGTGATATACAAAGCCTGAAGGAACACGCATTATGGAAAGATTTAGTTCGCTGGCATGAAATCAAATGTAAAAGCCAAAGATTATTCACAAAGATCAAGACAACCTTCAAAGAAGCCAGAAATCCAGGGGGAGGCAAAGTGTTTCCAAGTAGTTCCACTTTCCTCACACAAGCCAGGGAAGCTGAGAGAGAAGGTCATAAATAATGGACTTTATTTTCATTCTTTGCATATACTCTTGCTGGGTGCAGTGCTCAGTGTCATCTGGAGATGTAAGCTGATAGTGAGCCATTTTTGCATACTCAAACATACCTTAAAAGGGACCTTTTCTTGGAGAAGAAGTGTCCAGTTTCTGAAATTCAGACTCTTGTGATTTACTAATTGCTTTACACAGTCTACAAGTATAAGAGCACTTTTAAGAAAAAACAGATTTCTCATAATAAAAGCCTTCATAAACTATCAAAGAAAGTCATTTCAAGATGCGGTGGCTAAAGGTAGCCTATTGAAATTAAGCTACCTATTTAAACATCAAAGTAACCAACAATTGACAGAACTCCTCTAGGGCAGAAAAAGTCACCATTACTTGATATCTTCAAAGCAAGACCAGAGGATCCTTCTCAAATATATGATCTAGCTTGAGCCATAGTTAATGGTTAGATGCTGAAATTAGTGTTAATGAAAGCAGCCCTTTCCCAGACTGTGATCAGTTCTGGTCACACCAAAACTCAAAGATTAGTAACTGAATCAAGCACAGAAGTGCTGGTAAGGATAAGAGGCCTATCTCAGGAAAGCCTGGCTTGTTTAAGCTGGCAAAACACAGCTTGATAAGGGACAGGATCACTGCCTGCAAATACACTTGAGGAGGGGAGCAGTAAGAAACAAGAAGAGCCGTTCAAACCATAGAATTATCTTGGTGCAAAAATTAGATAAACCAACTTCGTCCAGGCTAGAGGTCAGAAAAATCTGAGTATGGAGCAGTTGTGATCTGGAGCAGCCTCCCAGGGGGAGAAGTAAGCAGATAAAAAGAGAACCTGAGAGTCCACAGAAAGGGGTCCTCCCCCATATTGATCCCTCAGCAGTGGGGAGTCTTCCCTGGGACTGAGGCTTGGAAAGTCAGATTGTCCTTTCCAGCTCTGAGTTCATACACAGAGTTCAATAACTTGGTAACCAGTTATTACTGGAAGAGAAGGATTTACTTGGGGTGGGGTTTTTTGCTGTTTATTTCTAGAACAGAAAAGTTTGTATTTTCTTTAGACACAAATGTAACCTCTGTTTTTCATCAGTTCTCCAACAGCTCAGAACACACAGCAGGAGCAACACATGGCAAGAAGAGATAATTTAGGATCCAACCTTGAGTAGTCTGTGCAGTCAGACAGGACAGCACGAGCAGTTCTACACTCCTTCACCACCAGAGGCAGACTTCACAGATGTATTCTTTAGCTCTTATCAATAGAGGGAGGGGAAACTAACAGGAACTTAAGAACCAACATTAAAGCCCAAGAGAATCAGAGAAATAGAAAAAGCAGCAGTGGTCTGCAGTGGCCAGGCAGCACCAGCTGCTGGGTTGTCAGTCTCAAAGTATGTATCCTTCTTTCTACAGACTAGATACATGGGACCTGGATTCAGCAACCCTTTCTGCAGCACACCGGGGTCAGTAACCATATGAAAGTTAAAACCAAAGTCACATCCACCTAGTAAGGAAGCTGTTAGAGTTGCTCTTCCTCTCTCCACTTCAGAAGCAACTTACCATAAAACCATCAAAACATATATATTAGGACTCAGGAGAGCTTGGTTATCCTTCTGACAGTTCACCTCCTACCCTTAGTCTCATCTCTTTAGGTCAGGTTCCACCTCTTACCAGATATACACAGGGATATCAGGGAGAATATCTATCATTACTGGCTTCGCAACATCTAAATGACCTTCCTGCTTATACCAGAATCCTTCCCTTCACCTTGCAATACAAGGCATTTACCGGGAGTTGGAAGCTGTGAGAACAAACTATCACCAAGCCACATCATTCCTTAGAAATAACAGACTAACCCTAACAGAAGTAGCTATAAAAAAAAAACATTCAGCAAGCAAAAGTCATAAGCTTTCCATAAACGCATCATTGTCACAGACTCTCACTCTCCCTCTCTGTACACAAAGCCTCTCCTCTTTGGAAAGTGTCAAGAGACTTGTGTGTGCTCAGAACTGTAACATGAAAACTAAATTGTGTGTTGATGACCTTGAAACTGATTCAATGAAGCAGTTTCAATTCCACCCTTCCTTCCTCCCAACTCCACCCTCTCCTCCAAGAGGTAAATTTGTTTGGGTTAATAGGGAGGGGAAAAAAGCAAGCTAAAAATAGCCTCCTTTTTGCCTTAAACAAGTTAAGGTTATGAATAAACAGCCTGAAACAGGAATGCAATTAATCTGCCCACCAAATTCCTATACTGCTTTCTTGTTCAGTTCTTCAAAACATTTTCATAAGGATCAAACACATAGACTTATTTCTGCAGAGCCAGTGGTATCCCAGAACTGCTCGCTTCCTTGCACGTAAGGTAACTGGCTTTAGCATGAGGAGAAACAGGTTATGAGACTGGATGAACCAAAGATATAATTCAAGATTGTTAACTGCTAGAATATTTGAGCAATACCCTTG
The DNA here is from genome assembly GCF_000708025.1 of Charadrius vociferus. Lineage (NCBI taxonomy): Eukaryota > Metazoa > Chordata > Aves > Charadriiformes > Charadriidae > Charadrius > Charadrius vociferus. Next base: position 599,446 of record NW_009649309.1, read on the forward strand.
CATCCTGGGAACCAATATTAAAAAAAAAAATAAGAAAAAAGCACCAAGAAAACACAAAAACATTTCTGCTGTTCCCTTTTACTGTGGAACAGACAAATTGCATTATCTCCTAAAATCTACCTTCCCACTAAAAAAAAAAAAAAGCTCTTGCACTGTTATCCCTATCTTAGACTCAAGTCACATCTGTCCCTGACAGCAATAGCTGTCAACACTGAAAGAGCAGGGTGATCAGCCATCCTTTTCACCCTGGGCTGGGAGCCAAAGCAAGGTTGGCTTATATATTTGTCGTGCAGAGCCAAACATACTTCTTTAATCTATTCTGTTCCCTCTGCTACACTATTAGCAAGCAAGCAGATCAAAACCCATGGACTATCCTTGCAATCTGAATATTTGAACCCTAACTTAATTTTACCATATTCCTTTTCCACTGTATCACCAGTGAGATTCAGGTAATGCTGTAAGAGTCACACGTACTATCAGTGCAGACAGAAGCCTTTTGGCAGAGTTGCCTTTCATTCCCATACTCCCAGTTTCCCATAGCATGAGGCATCACAGCATGCTGCCGTGGAATCCTATAGACACTGCTGAGATACCCGATACAAGTTACATTTTAAAAAAGAAAACCACCTCCCTCCTCTTACCACAGATGTGCCCTCTGGAAGGAGAAAGGAAATGCCTCACTTTCATCTCAGAGTTCAGAGGGAATGTTTTATAGCTGTCAATCCTATCAAGGTCCTATTCATTGACACACCAGGGACAGCAACTATTTTGAGGTAGGCTGTGCAGCCATGAAATAGCCAGGCTCTGAAAAGAACTGCCCAGTGACATTTGGAAAGCAAGGTAAAAGACATTCCTGCAACCCTAAAGTAAATGCTTAAAGCCAACATACAACAAGGCGACCAGCTGAGTTAAGCAGATGTGACTACAGAAGGCAAAGACACATGAGGAACAAAACAGCATCTTCTACTGGAACCCCGGGTGAGAAACGTGAACCCAAACTATTTGCAACCTCTGGTGTTCCAGGTCCAAGCGAGCACTTTCACTCGGAGAGGTGAGGTGCACTCAGTGATCAGAGTGGAACAGTGGATGCTGGGATCTCATGCTTACACCTCAGTATCACCAGTATGATATACAACCCTGCATTTCCCATCCATACACAGTGCTCATCATCTCATTCTGACTGCTAAAAAGACTTCAAGGATACTATTTAAGCTGTGCAGAAATATTAGAGAAAGATATCCTGGTTAATACTTAGGTTACTACTTCAACCACTATACTGGAGCATCCGCTGCCTCTGTGTTTACCCTCAGTTCCCATCCAGGGTGTAAAGTGCCCTTTAAGAGAAACGAAACTGACACAGTCATGCTACTGAATTCTCAGAGGGAATCTGCAAGCAGACCAGGGAGCTAAAACGGGACTTGCAAGAGCTCTAAGTTATTTACCAGATCATTCTCCTTTCAACAGGCATACCACCCAGCATACACTTGTGCAGCATACTCAAAGTCTGGTGACTAAACAAAACAACAAGCAAGTCAGACCAAAAAGTCAATGGTGGTGTGGTCAAGGTTAGAAGAAACTGCATCAGCAGGGCTGCTCGTGGAGCATCTACTATGCATCCAGCATCACACCATGGCTGACTTGCTCCCCAGGGAGCCTTGCTCAAGCAGGTACAACTGCAGATTCCTGCCTTCTCAAGGGTGCAGTAGCCAAACGTTATAGCACAGAAAAGGCCTTTGACATCACTCATCTGCAACCTCAGCCTTTGCTGCCAGCTAGTTTTAACAGATGCAAGTGCAGGTGGCTTCCATGGGTTCAACTGGGATTCAGCTTTCCCAGGGCACTGTAAAGAATCAGAAGCAAAAGGACATTGACTCAAGAGAAATAGAAAGCAGGCTTAAGTGTGTGGAAGCAATTCTGCTTTTGATCTGAAAGCAAAAAAACTCAAAAAGCAGCCTAGGCTGTATCTTTGTAGAAACACAAAGTCTAGGGCTTCCTTACAGTACTCAGCTCAGTGTATCTCAGATTGTGCATACAGTCACTGTTCCCAGTGACACCCCTTTAAAATTACTCTTAAGAAAACATCCACAATTGCTACAGATGATTTGTCAGGAATGCTAATTGATATAAACTGGCATGTCTTTGCCACAGCCAGGAGATTCAGCCAAATATCTGTCCATACACCAAGAAGCTTCTCCTCTGAGCAGCGTTCTCCGTCAGCTGACACAGGACAGATATCACTTAAAACTTTCCCCCCTCCTGCATTTTACCCAGCCAAAATTCATGGCCCACAGTAAGAGCCATATATCAGGGAAAATGTCTGCATGCAGGATCAAAGATCTAAGTGATTAACTGGGGAAGAGGGTGTGTAGAGGGAAATCACAGGCAACCTCTGTGACAAGATCATGCTACCTTCAGCAGAGGTAAAGCTCACTTGCAGCTTTACTAGAGGACCTCAGAGGAGAGTACAGAGACTAAGCTCCCCATGGCTTTTTAGGGTTTTTGTGATTAAAACAGTCACTTCTGCACAATACTAATTCAGAAGGAAAGAAGGGCCAAGATAACCATCTCATACAATGCTGAGGTCCCCATCACACCAGTACCAAATGCTTTGTACTTGGTCACAGAGAAAGAAGTGGAATTCAAAGAGTTAAGAAATCTTGATCAGGAAGAACAGTGGTAACGCAAGGTACAACTGTGGCCTTGATCAATATTCCTAATACATAAAATATGCGTCTCAGGGCATGTCTGCAGCACTGGAAGCAGTCTTCCAGCTGAGCAGTTGTTTTTTTTCCCTTCGACTCAGCCTCACTTTTAACTACTTTTGATTAAAACAATTACTTTCACTCAATATTCAGTTTCTGACAGGTATTATTCTCTACACAGGCTACAAGCTGGCTCTATCCTTCCAGGCAAAACACAACAGCTCACTAGAAGCAACCTTTCTTATTTTTACAAGTCATATATAATTTATGCATCCATAATATTGACAAAGGCTAGAAATACACATTTTGTCCAATTCTCTTGCCTATAACCTTTCAACAGAGATTTTGGGGCGTTTTAATTTTAAAGCGTTGCTTCCACCTGCTATTGCCATTAGTTCTTAGGAGAATTGGTTACCTAAGCACAATTACTTCCCTTTTGCCCAACCCCATAACCCAAAACGTACACCATGTCAACATTCAATGCCATTTAATTGTACAACCGTCCTATGCTGCTTTAAGCATTTACCTTTTTTTTTTTTTGTTGAGTCCTCAAGTTTTCCTCAAAGCAAAGACTTGCACATGCATAGATTTGCTCCTGCCCCTCTAGTCTTGCAGATGGATTCCACACAGGAGACACATGACTGAAATATTCAGCTCTCCCAAACAGCACAACATAGGTAAACAATTGTCTGAAAATCAGCGATGGCTTTGCAAGCAATTGTTATGCCATTGTTTTAAAGAGTGCGAAATATCAAAATCACCTGAGTGCGTTTTACTGAGTTATTGGCAGAAGAGAATTATTTATAAAAGCATCACAGGCAAGTTACATGGACATTCACAGATAGCTGGTAGGAGTAGGGAAGCGTTTTCTTCACTGTATTTCTTTAAGGTAGAAAAAAAGTTTGAGGGTATGAGGATTTTCAAGAGTTTTCATTTGGTATCCAAATAGCACTGAATTAGCTAGCTCTCTTACACTGCCGAGAAAATTCCAGCTTCCCATTTTAAGAGTACACCTAGGAACAGACTCAAGAATACTCCAGCACTGAGACACCTCCTCCTTTCAGCTGCCACTGCCTATGACTAGATGCCACAGATGTATTATGTGTTTGCTTCTGGAACTCTGAATGAGTAGGGAAGTTTAATCTTCTTTGCCCAAGCAATAGTTTTCATTCCTTTTTTTATTTAAATAATTTTTTCTTTCTGAAGCTGTTCTCAGGAACAAAATATTTTGTCCAATTCTCATCTTGGCCATTAGATGAATAACCAGAACGCACACTCAAAGCGCATAGTCTTCCATTGTCCTCCCACCACAAGGTGTGCAGGTGGCCAGAAAAGAATGTTTGTATTGCTGAGCTTCTAGCATGAGCTTTTGGGGACAGAAGCTATGTATCTTGGGATTGGTAAATCAAATCTTTTTGCAGTAGTAAGCGAACTCACAAAGTATAAATAGAGAAAAAGATTATTATCACAGATTACAGCTAACATATCCTCACCAGGAAAAACAGAGCGTGTGTAGGAGAAACTCACTGTGACTGGTTGTTTTGCAGATGACACACAAGATGCAGTTGGAAGTAGCTTTTGATCTCCCACAGCAATAACAGCTGGCCCTTCAGGGATGCCACTGCAAGACACAAAACAACAGATTCATGAGTAAAACAGGCAGGTGGTGATCAGGAGTCACTTCAGGAACAGATTTTTCAATCCAGGATTAAAGCTCCCTGCTTTACCATCCCCTTCCACTCCCCTCTGTACTTCCCCACACACTCTTCAACCACAATGAAGTTTGTTACTAAAACGAAACTAAAGTCACCAAATAAAGATTGACTTATTGGAGAAAATATCTTCTTGCACATTTCCAATACAAAATGAAAAAACAACATTCAAAAGATGTTTCAAGACAAAAGATGAAAAATTTCAATTTTTCTTCATTGAGTCCACAGACAAACTAATAAAGTGAGAGTGAACACGCAATGGCAAGAGACTAAGGCATGCTGGGCATGCAGAGGAGAATCCAGGTAAAGAGTACATACAGAACAGCACCCTGTAATTTATGGTCCACCAGCATCCCAAGAAACAAGCTTTGTTACTCCCTGGTAACAATGCACAGAAAGCATTCAAAAGAGAGCACAAGCTTATGTTTCCTATGCAGGGAAAAGGTCACAGCAAGGGAGAGTAAAATTGATAAATATTTCTAATCATCTGAGTTTCTGAGACTGACAACTGCCAACAAACCAAGCTCAGCTGCTAGAAGCAGTTTATGCAAATAACCACAAATGAAAACAATCTTCTGCTAGGAGTAGTAAGTGATGCTGCACAGGGAAAAGTAAGGTTATAGTTATACTATATAGCATAGCAACATTCAAATGCATAATCAACCAACAGTTTAGATCTACCTACCAAAGCAACAGTAAGGTCTGTACAGTAGACAAACCTTTCTGAAAAAAAACAACCTCTTACCTCTTCCATTGCAGCTTTAATGTTACAGTGGATAATGAATTACACCACTGTTTTGTGCCACCAGATTTTTGCTAGTGTATACACCTCCTTAGCATTAAGTTTGGAACTGCAGAAAGATTTTAGTTAAGCACAATGCAATTAGTCTCACTGTAAATTACTTAGGGTTAAAAAGCCAACCCATATAAAAGGACTATGATGTCCTTACTGACCACAGATAACCAAGACTGCAGTTTATCTACCCACTTGAAAGACATTTGGTCTGTAGATCAACCGTGCCTCATTTGCCATACTGTAACTCCTAGGTTGGGGTTGGTTTTTTTTGTCGTTGTTGTTTGGTTGGTTTTTGTGTTTGCCTTTTTTTTTTTTTTTTTAAATCTTGCTATTACAGGTACTTAATGCCACTAATTTCCAGATGGTCTAGAAATGCAGCACAACAGAAAGCAGGCTATATCCCTGTCACATGCAGGAGTGTTGCTGTCTGACATTTCACTGCCACATAAATCAAGCAGGCCCCAAAGGAGAATCAGCAATGCATTCCCTAAACATTGCTTTGTTTTGTTTTTTCTAAAACAAAGAACTAAGGAAACAGATATCAACTGTTTCTTGAGAAGAGAGAGCTGCCTGATGATTTTTAGATTTGGGTTTTTTTTCCTAAACTTGACAAATACCAGAAGCAACATCACCTTTTAAGGCAAAAGGGAGCTGAACGCAAAATCCTCCTTTTAAGCCAGAGTGACTCATAACAGCAAAGATTCTTCCTAGAAAAACAAATTCAATCATGAAGCAAAAACAAGCTAGAAGCCTTCGTAATAACAATGCAAACGAATCCTTCTTTCCTCATGACTTTTGTGGTCTGGTTTTGGCTGG
>NW_009649309.1:605501-641342 GCF_000708025.1 Charadrius vociferus
TCAGCAGTTGCTCTTGGCTCCTACAAAAAAGAAAATAAGCTAGACAGACTACTACCCTGACCCACCATTCGTTTGCATCCCTAGAGAGAGTACAGTACAGTAAGCACAAGCAAAGATGTACAGGAACGCGTTTCATGCCTTATCTTGTCTATAGGAATGCAGGAGGAACTATGTATCTGAAACTGTATCTATGCTGGAGTCACATATGCTTTCAACACAGTTGACAACCAGCTCAAGAAGACAAGGCAGAGAAGATGCAGAAGCATGCACAGAACACTGCCTGCAGTAAGCCTGTGTAGTCGTATATAACCCAGTACCACCACATCTTTATCATGCCTGTTAAAACAACGTTAACAAAACCTAGGTCACATACAGCTTATTCAGCCTGCAATCCTGCCTCCTGAAACGGAGATTGTCACTGCTATCAGAAATGATGGCATTAAACCAATGACAGGACGTGATCTCAGTATGCTGTATCTAAATCTACTCTTCAAGTCTAGAAGACAACCAAAATCCTCGTCTTTGAGTATTATAATCACTGCACAAATTTCCCTTGACCCATCCAACACGCAAGCCCTGGCAACACAGTTTCAGCAAAGAGGGTGCTGGCACCACAAGCAGAGAGATCAGGGCTCCACTTCCCTCTCCACAAATGACCTGCTGTATAGCCCCAGGCAAAACATTCTATCTGCTTGTGTCCCACTTTCATTCTCAGGTTGATTTTTCTTTTTCAGTCTCCTCTTTTGACCAGGGACCATCTTTTGCAAGATATTTATGTCTACTTACCATGCGTTGCTGAACACAACAGGGCCTCTATGTATTAACTTTAATAAAAACAGGAATGTCAGCTACAGTGTAACTCCAATTAGTGTTACAAGGCTCCCCTCAAACCCAGCTACACCAGACATCCTGCTCCATAGGCCAGAGGCATGTGTTTAATAATTCTGTCCTCGACTGTGCCAAATGCTTCCTGGATCTCTGGCATGCACCACACAACCTAGAATCAATCTAAAGAGAAGTCTCTGACAATTCCGAACTGTTAAGGATATTTTTTCAGGCTAACATTACAGGTTCTTAAGGGGGGAAACTACAGCTTAGCAAGAGAGTGAATTGAGTCCTAACGCCTAAATGCAAACTCTCTGAATACAGACGTGTCACAGACAGCTCAGCTTTCCAGGAACTTGGACACCCTGAACTAGACAAGAGTCCTGCTCATTTTCTTGCTTTGAAACACCTGTACTTGCTCTCTCCACTCTTGCATTCTTCCCTTGACACTGCAGTCAGACAGAGATCAAGGTGACTTTCTGCTGTGACCCAGGATGGCTGTTCCTTGGGGCTTATATTTCTCTGCACATTGGTCAAGGAATCTGGTTTCTATATGCAGGACATCTCTCAGTGCCCTAATACTACCCAGAGCTTGCTGCTACTTCATAGAATGGTTTGGGTTGGAAGGAACCTTAAAGATCATCTGGTTTCACCTGCACTTCCATGAGCAGGGACACCTTCCACTAGACCAGGTTACTCAAAGCCCCACCCAACCTGCCTTTGAACATGTCCAGGGATGGGGCAGCCACAACTTCCCTGGGCAAACTGTTCCAGTGTCTCACCACCCTCACAGGAAAGAATTTTTCCTAATATTGAATCTAAATCTACCCTCTTTCAGTTTAAAACTGTTACCCCTCATACTATCACTACACTCCCCAATAAAGAGTTCCTCCCTCACCTTTCCTGCAGACACCCCTTAGGTACTGGAAAGCTGCTATAAGGTCTCCCCAGAGCCTTCTCTTCTCCAGGCTGAACAACCCCAGCTCTCTCAGTCTGTGCTCCAGCCCTCTCATCTTCTTTGCGGCCCTCCTCTGGACCCACTCCAACACATCCATGTCCTTCTTATGTTGGGACCCCCAGAGCTGGACACAGTACTCCAGGTGGGGGTCTCACCAGAGGGGAGTAGAGGGGCAGAATCACTTCCCTCGACCTGCTGGCCACGTTTCTTTTGATGCAGCCCAGGATACAGTTCGCTTTCCGGCCTCTGAGCACACATGGCTGGGTCATCTTGAGCTTCTCATCAACCAACACTCCCAAACCCTTCTCCTCATGGCTGCTCTCAATTCACTCTCCTCTCAGACTGTATTGGTGCTGGGGATCACCCCAACCCAGGCGCAGGACCTTGCACTTGGCCTTGTTGAACTTCATGAGTCGTGCACAGGCCCACCTCTCCAGCCTGTCTAGGTCCCTCTGGATCCTGCATCCCTTCCCTCTAGAATTTCAACCACACCACTCACCTTGGTGTCGTCAGCAAACTTGCTGAGGGTGCATTTAATCCCACTGTTCATCACATCCCTGAGAAAGATATTACATAATGCTGGTCCCAATACAGATTCCTGAGTGACACCACTCATCATTGCTCTCCATCCAGACATTGAGTTGTTCACCACTACTCTCTGATGCAACCATTCAGCCAATTCCTTATCCACTGAATGGTTCACCCATCAAATCCATGCCTCCGCATTTTAGAGACAAGAATGTTATGCCAAGACAGTATCAAAGGCTTTGCACAAGTGTAAACCCATCAAAGAAGGCCACCAGATTTTTCAGGCATGATTTGCCCTTAGTGAAGCCATGTTGCCTGTCACCAATCATCTCCTTATTCTCCATGTGCCTTAGACTAGTTTCCAGGAGGATCTACTCCATGATCTTGCTGGGCACAGAGGTGAGACTTATTGGACTGTTTAAAAGCAAAGAGTGAACTTGGCAGTTAGGAGACACTTAGTACTTTGGTGTGCTAATATTGGCTGAGTTTGCATTCTTCTGAGTTTGCATTCTTCTGAGCCCAGCCAACAATTACTTTTTTTTTTTTTCTTTCCCCTTAAATCAGAAAATAGCTTTACCCTCCCTGTTTTAAGGCAAGACCCATAACATGATAAACACCAAGCTGCATCCATTTGGGCAGCAATCCTGAGAAACAGAATCACTGTCAGAGACATCATCAATAGCATTCAATGGTGACCCAAAAAAGTAGGAAAGGTCTTGTTTTGTGCGTCTTCTCATGGGGCATTATGAAATGAAGTCTTTTTGCCAGTGCTCAGGTAAATACCCAGGGCTAGATATTATCAGGGATGGCAGGTAGCAGGGTATTGCCCCGACATCTGTCACAACAGCACACAGGGTATATGTGTGTATAACTAGGCAACTTCCCTGTGTTGAAGAGAACACACAGAAATTCCTTGTGCCACACAAATTAGGCACAGCCACCTCCACCAGTGAAAAGGGGCATTTTTCAGTCTCTGCTCTGCTTTCAACTACTGCAACTGTATCAGGAAATTTACTGACTGCCTGTACTTCTGCATTACCAGACAAAGCCTGTAACAACAAAAAAAAAAAAGCTATTCTGTGAAGTCTTACTAAACACAAGAGGTTGTGGAAAATGTATGTTAAAGCAAATATGAACACTGCTTGCTCTTGTTTTTAAGAGAAAAATACCAAAGAGAAATGTCAGCAAGTTTCATCTCTGCACCACCACCCACCAGTCTCCCACTCACCCCACTTTTTTTTTTTTTTTTACTTAAGGTAACATTGTATTTCTTGCACACATGCTCTGCCCTCAAACAAAACTCTACTTGACAACTTGTAATCATTCTGTTTATTTGAAATATCTTCCTTCAATTCTTATTGCTTGATGCAAGATGCCTCCTTACCCTCAGAAAAGACTACAACTCTCCTGCCATGCCCATCCATCACCATATACTCAAAACACGGCAAATCTGTCAGATACACTCTCTCCAGTTAATAACTGCACAAGCTTCAATACTTGAATTACCCTCTTGGATTCCCCTATGGCTTTTATATATATAAATATATATATATAAAAAAACATAGGGAAATATATAAATAGATATTCCATTCACACTCCTATTTTAGGATTTCCTGAACTCTACGCTTCCTAAGATTGTCTAGTTCCACCTGCACTTCCATGAGCAGGGACACCTTCCACTAGACCAAGTTACTCAAAGCCCCACCCAACCTGCCTTTGAACATGTCCAGGGATGGGGCAGCCACAACTTCCCTGGGCAAACTGTTCCAGTGTCTCACCACCCTCACAGGAAAGAATTTTTCCTAATATTGAATCTAAATCTACCCTCTTTCAGTTTAAAACTGTTACCCCTCATACTATCACTACACTCCCCAATAAAGAGTTCCTCCCTCACCTTTCCTGCAGACACCCCTTAGGTACTGGAAAGCTGCTATAAGGTCTCCCCAGAGCCTTCTCTTCTCCAGGCTGAACAACCCCAGCTCTCTCAGTCTGTGCTCCAGCCCTCTCATCTTCTTTGCGGCCCTCCTCTGGACCCACTCCAACACATCCATGTCCTTCTTATGTTGGGACCCCCAGAGCTGGACACAGTACTCCAGGTGGGGGTCTCACCAGAGGGGAGTAGAGGGGCAGAATCACTTCCCTCGACCTGCTGGCCACGTTTCTTTTGATGCAGCCCAGGATACAGTTCGCTTTCCGGCCTCTGAGCACACATGGCTGGGTCATCTTGAGCTTCTCATCAACCAACACTCCCAAACCCTTCTCCTCATGGCTGCTCTCAATTCACTCTCCTCTCAGACTGTATTGGTGCTGGGGATCACCCCAACCCAGGCGCAGGACCTTGCACTTGGCCTTGTTGAACTTCATGAGTCGTGCACAGGCCCACCTCTCCAGCCTGTCTAGGTCCCTCTGGATCCTGCATCCCTTCCCTCTAGAATTTCAACCACACCACTCACCTTGGTGTCGTCAGCAAACTTGCTGAGGGTGCATTTAACCCCACTGTTCACGTCCCTGAGAAAGATGTTAAACAGCACCTGTGCCACTAAGGACCACTGAGGAATGCCACTCGTCACTGGTCACCAATCGGACATCGAGCTGTTGACTGCAACTCTTTTACTGCAGCCATCCATCCAGTTCCTTATCCACTGAGTGATCCACCTGTCAAATTCGTGTCTGTCTAAGAGACAAGGATGTCATGCCTATCTTCCTTGTATCAGCATTAACCTTGCGTACCATATTCCTGCAACATGTGCTTCACTCTTGTCTCTGAAAACCACTGGATTGATTTTACTCTTTGGAGTTATCCTTTATAAAGTCCAGAATATGGGACTGTAGCACACTTGCGTATCAACATTTAAACTGATGACCACATGTAACTTCCAACTGAGTTAGTGAAAACAGCAGATCACCACTCAAGCACTCTGCCCTTAAATATCAACTTGCACTCTGCATCCTGTGTGTGAGCTTGACAAGGTTTTGTTAAATATTTGCACCCTGTGTTTCTACCCGCAAAGGCATCTGTGCTCAGCCCTTAGCACTGAAAGCTGCAAGATTGGTGATCCTCCTTTCACTGTTCCCAAGTCTCAGCATCGCCCATGAGAAAGTTCCCTCTTCTCCTGCAGAGGAGTTTTCACTTTTATCACTTTTATTCCCAAATACAGAGCAGAAACATGAGGGTTTAAGTTCTAATGTACCCTGGGCACTCTGGATTCAATCAGCAACATGAACAACCCATCATTTGCATAGGATGAAACTGTCCCAGTGCAGCCTGAGAAGCCAGTTACTCCTCAAATCAGGTAAACCTACAAGGGAGGCTGAAACACAGCAGTCTCCTGAAAGCTTCTCTGCATCAGCCTTTGCTTTCCATTATTGTCATCTAACTCGCAACGTCTGTTTTTGTATCTAGTGCAACTAGATAGACATTTAGATTAAAATACCCCATGCACTGAAGTTCAGCATGCAAATTTGTTAAGGAAGATACATCACCATTCATTTAACTAAGCAGTTATGCAATAAATGATACATTTAGTCGTGTCAATTTTTGCAATTTTTAGATGAATGAATGATGGATTTCCTTTTTACTAAAATTGGGGTGGGGGTTTGTTTACTTGTTTCTTCTTTTGTTTTATTGTGGTTTTTTGTTTAACTTTTACTTTATGTCAACATGCCCTTGGAGAAAAATTGAAACCCAATTAAAATCTGCAGAAACTACCTAACTGCACCAGACTTGATGGCTCACCAAGAGAAGAAAGCAGGTTTAACAAACTTTACATTTTAAATTGTTTTTAAAATAGTATTGTCTATAGTGAAAGAAAGTAAGGTAGTAACTGGCTCTACCTGAATAAAGAGAACATCTCACCATCCTTATCTTAGACTTTGTTCAATCCCTCCCCAACCCAATCTGTACATCATTTTTAATTCCCGATCATTATCACAACTTCACAAGTTGCCTGTCATGGAATCGATGTTGCTGTAAAACTTAAATGACAAATATTCTCCCTACACCTGCAGAATAGGGTACTGCTCTCAGGTTATCCTGGCACTGCAGTGAACTCTTTTTCCACACAATTAAACCATTGATTTCCTGCAGTTCGAGCACTTTCATTTTCCTTTAAAGCCTTAGCCAAACCTGCACTGGTAAATACTTTTTAATTTAAGTGCTATTAAATGGTTAGGGAAAGTTTAAATCTTAACTTGATTTGTCATTATTTCAAATTCACCGTTGAAGAAGTTTCTTTTCAGAGAATACATTTAATTTCACATATACAATTATATACACACACAAATATAGACATAGCACTGCTTAAATACATTGCTTCCAATACTCGGTGATTCTTAAAACTGTTCCAGGGCTTTCAGAAACATAAGGTGGTTTTAAAATATGACAGGTACTTAGTTCCCAAAATATACTGTCAGTAAACACAGCCAACACTGTAAGCCTTTACGTAGAGATCATACATATTTTCTAAAGGAGTTACTCTGATTCCCAGAGAGCTGATAAATCTCTTACAGTACCACAATATTGCGTGCATTTGTCCCTCTGTCACCTTTATAAGCAAGAAGGACTATCCTTCCCACGCTGCGATGGACACGAACCTGAGACACTGAGGAAAGCAACACCAGCAACAGCAGGGTCCTCCCCACTCTCCAAGCTCTCTCAGAGCAAGGGGAATGCAGCACTGCCCGAGTTAACTGATGGTTTACTAGCTAGGTCCAGGGTCACACCACCCTCTTTCAGACGCCCACCTAATATTGTGGCATGACATTGAGTCACAGCAACACCTCAAGCCACCCTGAGATCATCCACAACACTTGACATCATGCAGGAAGAGAGAAGTGACCTTCCCAAGGAGTCTGCTGCAGAGCTGGGAGATGAACCAAGTACCCCCACGCTCCCAGTGAGCACCCAGCTCCACACGGAACAACAGCAAGGTAGATGCCATTGCACAAGCACCCCCTGAGCAAACACTCAAAATCACCTGTGGAGAAGCAAGGTACACGGTCAGTGTAGGCAAAGGAAATTTTGGTGTTACCAACAACGGCTTACATGTCATTTAATTTCCTACCCCAATCAATCAACTGAAGCACCTAAGGACACAGCACTAAGTTTTCTAGTACTGTAATTACTGCAAGGTACTCATTCCTCTTTTTTTTCCTTTTTCTTTGTTTATTCTTTTAAAGCTTTTCAGCTTTTCCTTTTAAGCTAGTGACTTAAAATTACTGTTATCTTAGTTTTGTTGCTTTGGATACAGCAAGACACACATTTTGCACCCAGTAAGTCTCCAAGGCAGTAAACTACATGATACCATTTTTACCCCAGTATTTTTAGGGAGAAGACATCTATCCTATCTTTGCCCTTTGTGATAGCTTCACAGAGTTAAAACAATACATTCCCAATTTTGAGGCAAATCTAGATCTTTTGCTCTCCTAAACCAGCCATCCAAAACACACAGATAAGTTTTCCATCTTGGGTTGTAGCAATTCTCCCTGCTCTGATCCTCCATCTGACCACAGAGTAACTGAATCTGGCCACAGGCCCCTGTGCTGGCAGACCAACGTAGCATCGGCTGTAAGCACATCAGCCAGCTATTATAAAATAACACTCTCTTGCTGGGCCAGAATTGCTGCAGCTATGGCAGGCACTTTGTGGTAAATGACAAGCTGCTGTGCAGTAATTTAAGAACACTGGTCTTTGGCAATGGTGCGAGCACTGGAGGCAACCTAGTCAGTGGGCGAAATAAAGCACAACTCGGTTCTATATGGGCCAGGACAGCAGCACTCACACTGTCCAAAAGTTCTTCACGTTGACAAGTGTTGCTCTAAGCAACTTTCTGACAGTCTTAACTGCTGCATTTCCCCACAGACTCCCAGGCCCATATCTCCTTCTGTCTGGGGCACTCGCATTCAGTTTGCTTCCATCCAAACCCTGTTAGAAACACTTATTCCCCCCTGTAAGAGTCAATCAGAAGACCGGTATTGTCTCAACACTGTCATCAATGACTAGACCCCAAAACCTGGACTAACGTCTTGACACGAGTTTGCAGTGTCTCGCTGAGCTGGCAGTTATCAGACGTGGAAACCTTGGAGAAAGGACTGAGGTACAAGCAGTGTCGTTACCATGCTACAAAGGTACGAACAGTGGTGTTACCTGGTACAAGTCTATTTTACTGAAGCAGCAAAGTGAAGGAAACCACATAGCTGCTGTCAAAGAAAATGGATCACACTGGCTGTGCCAGCACCAATGAAGAAATCTTGAACCTCAGTTGAACTTTCCTTATTATAATGTCATTATAATATAAAAAACACACCTTCTAGTAAGAAGTTACCCGCCTCCAAAGCTGACCACACCTCAGACACTCCTCTCTAGGCATGTGTGGAAGCCTTACTCCAGACAGGCGGAGACTGGCACCTTTCCACAGGACAGAGGTGGAGTGGAGGTGGGTCCAAGGAGGAGCAAGGTGTGCTACCTAGCATAAAAGATGGTTCCTTAGGAACTAAATTTTGAAGATCTTCCTCACTGAGAGATCACGACGATGGAAGCAGCAGCAGTGCAATGCCTTCTGGATTCGGGACCACAGGGACGCCTGTGGACCCGTGGTGGTAGCTATTATCCTGTTTCCCCCCATTTTTACCTCATATTTCCTATTATTCTTCCTTTCTATCGCATGCCACTTTATGGGCAGAACCAATAAAGTAATGGTGTGTTGAAAGCATAACTCCATCGGCTTGATGTCATTTCTTTTTGCACTTCGGGATTACAGCTAAAACAAAGCATCACGTGTCCACCGAGGAGAGGCCTGGAACACCCCCTCTTGTCACAGAGCATCCCCAGGAATTCACAACCTGCTGCCCTACCCATCTCAAGTCCCGCAAAAATTTGGATGTCTTGGGTAACACTCACAAGCCCCAAGATGAGAAGCTTATTACAGGATAACTGAACAGAATACATAGAAAATTTATTTGTGGTCTATACAGGAGTCAAATTACCCCCTTTCAGGCAGGATCAATAACAGTTTCCACACTTATTTGCAAAGTTTAGAAAGCATCTAAACCAGTACTTACACACTAGGTATCTCTACCAAAGATACTAAACAACCTTACACATTGCTGGTATTTCAAACACCTTCCTTCTGGACAAGGATTTAAGAAATTCCTTTAATGGGATCGTTAGCACCACTAGGCCTCAGGAAAACCAAATGCATCTCATGAAGAATCAACATTGCTTTCTGTGTTTGCTTTAACTCCTGCTGTAGAAATGAAGGTTGGCTTAAACCACTGCAAATATTTTGGAATATTTTACACTCAGTCAGGAGTCCCTAAAAGGCTTCAGCAACAACATCTTTAAATTATCCAGAGGTTTTCAAAAGTTTTGTGCCGAGTCAGTTACAGTAATGCCACATCACACTGTATTAGTTAAAGCAGTTCTTTACCTTTTCTCCAGATCCCTGTTATACAGGCAAAGCAGTTATCAACAGGAAGTCTTCACTTCTATGCCCCTCAGTTCTCACACACAACAGAGAACACTCCAACTAACTGATCCATCTTAAGACCAAAATCTGCCCTTTGATAGCAGAAATCTCTCACAATACCTATTTGCTATGTCTAGCTCAGGAAATTTCTGGTTTTGTTTGGAGCAGACTGGTCAGTACAGCATACAAATTATGTGCTTATACTTAACAAAAATGGGGGGAACCACAAAAAAAGATATGTATATATATAAAAATATGAAAAATATAAATGCAAAGCTCCATACAAATCTATGACAAGATAAAGAGCCCATCTTGCAGCTTCAGAAATATATATGGAAGACAAAAAGCGTCTATCCCCAGGAAAATTCAAATTTAAAGCATTTCACTTCAATTCTGTCCTGCGGTTTGCTACAATCACACAAGTGTTGGTCAAGTAGATTAAATGCTAGAGGTGGAGATTAAACTTGCAGGGGTAACAGCTGTTCACTGGCCACTGGTATTCTAACAGCATTATAGCTGACCAGCATATTTCTTGTTAGAACCACACCAGGCCCAAAAGTCGGTAAGTACCACATCTTTCTTTACCTCCCCCCAGCAATTTCCACTATCTGTCTCATCTTCAGCTTGGCACAGCCTAAAGCCACTCTCTAGTTTATACTTCATACGCATGGTGTTATTCAATTTGTACAGCTAGTGCTGTACTCCCTTGCAAACACAATGCTTGGCTGATGCCCATCCATTACAACCAGCACATACTACTCCAAAGACAAAACACGTCTCAACCCAGAACCCAACAGCAAGCAGACCTCTTATGGAAATGCCTGCTCATACAGCGCTGTAAGCATCACTGATGCACTGGGGTTGTCTGAAGCCCATGAGTTAGCTGGTCCCTGCCCTGAGCAGAGTGCCAACCAAAGCACATATTTAATTTTCAGCTACGAGAAATGCTGCTGTTGCTACCTACAGTGAGACTATACTTAAATACGCTGTGGCTGTATCAAAACTTTGTATCATTTAAGAGATAAGTAAACTCCTGCTATGAAGATAACATCCTTTCGTTTCTGCTCTGCTTTAACATTAGGCAGTCCATGGGAGGATAAGGCAGAGGGATGATACCTCACAGCTGGATGGGAACAAGAGCCGTAAGTCAGCCACAGGAAGTAAAGTAAAATCTGGAACTGGCTGGAAGAAAGTAATTCCTCATTATGGGCAGGCTGTGAAGTATAAGCTGAGAGAAGTTGCTCATGTTCTACACAGCAGGAGAGAGACTCAAGAAACAGCACCCAGATTTAGAAATACAAGTTATTTCTTGTACCTCGTCCATGCTTTCCGTGATACACCAATGCCTTAATATTCCCAACACTAAGCCAGCTACACAATTTCATCTCCAGTCAATGCAAATTCAGACAGCAGTTCCATCCTATCTCCTTTCTATGCCTTAATTTCTCAATGTAGGTGACTTGTATCAACCATCACCTATTCCCACTTAATCATATTTGCAGGGAAGCAGAAGTAAGACAGCTACAATTACATGGCAGTTCCTGATACAAGGAACTGGTGATATCTCTTCACCACACACACACATATAGGTGTGTCCTCCTTGCACCCCTCCACCTGGAGGGAAATCCAACCACTAGGGGAGGTGAGGAGGAAGAGTATGGGAAAAGAGGAGGATGAGACTCAAAGAACTTGGAAGCCATCCTCCTTCCAAGCAAAGAAAGCATAGATTACCCTGAAGATTCATCTGTGCCAGTCCAGCACATTAACAAAGCTACGATGTACCTCAAGCTTCCCCTCAGCCCTTCACAGCCCTGCCAGGCTTGCTAGGACACAGGTTCTCAGGTGGGGTGAAATGCATGAAACTCCTCCCAGTTCCATGAAGCAAGGCCAGTTTATACTGACCAGTGGTCTGGCTCAACATACCTAAGGAACTGATGCACTCATTAAGATGAGTGCATCAGCAGGATATTACAGTACATTGTGACAGCTGCTGTGTGTAGCTTTTCAAAAATCTTTTCTATGCCTTTAAATACAGCTAGCATTGAAGATGTCTTTTACTAGGAAAAAAACATCTATAGATGAGCACCCTTTACGTTGCTCAGCAGTCTATAACAGTGTTACTTGCCAGCATTTACAAAGCAGCAACTCACGTAGTGTAAAGGTTTTGCTAACACCAATTCACGTGTGCCACTTTCAGTAAAAGTAAATTCAAAAACACTCTCCTCTCCTTATCATCCCAAAGTAAAGCCTGACATCCTCCCTCCCTCCTCCATGAAACATGCAGTTCTCCTTTTTTGCCTTTAAAATACTGCATTTATCTCACTTTTTAAAGGCACATGAATAAAGACAGCTTGGATTCATGAGGAAACAACAAAAAAAAAAGTTTTCCTACACCTTCCGCAATCTCTTTAATTCTGAATACTTAAAGATATTCTCTTATGCCTTTCTATACTAATACCTTTTTACAGTCCTCAAAGTCTCACTCCACCTCTCCGTGTCTTCCAGTCTCTCCCATGCCCTTGCTGCTGTACTTACCGCAAAACAGTTGGTACAATGGAGCAGACAGGACAGGATAGCTTGGGCCCTTTTATCTCTTGTAAATTTGTCCAATGTGTACTGTCCTTGCCTCACAGACATCACAATTTAAACAGATGAGGCTGGGAGAAAAGAAAAACAATTTACCTCATGTATAGGTTTTCAGGAGACTAAGAATCTTGCTCATGATCACACAAAAAAGTTTATGGCAGAAGTAAGAAGTGAACTCTTACATCTCCGTTCATTAGTATGACTCCAATAACATACTTCCTTTCAAGAGCAGTGTGTTCAGTCATTTCTTACCATGAGGGGTCAGGAAGGACTTTGGTTGCAGACAGACATTTTTCTCTCATTCTCCCCAACCTGAGGAGAAATTATCATGTTTTCCTGGACTTCATGACTTGAATGCACAGGTAAATGTCATACGCATAAACAGTTACAGCTCTATCTGCAACAAATGAGGTATGTCCTGTTCATACTGATGGTAACAGTTCCCTGGAGTACTGTAAGAAATTCCCTCACAAAAACACCCCAGTGGAGTCCCAGCTTCATTTGCCTGACTCTTTGCCTTGTGAATTAATGGGTTTGAATGTATAGCAATACATGGAATGTTAGGCCCACCTAAGAAAGACAACTAGCAAAAATAATTCCTGCAGACCCATTCCTCTTCGAAACTCCTTCAGTTGTGTCTGCAAGATAAAATAAACTAGCAGTCTGCAGGTCCTGGGGAGAAGAAAAAACTAACCAACTGGGGAGAGAAGGTGTGCAAGTGGGAAAAGAATACAGCAAAACAAACTGACAAAGCCCTGCATTTATTCCCTCATGGAAGCTATCTGAAGGGAGCGCAGGGCTGATACCTTTTTGAGTAGAAGATTCAAGCAAGCAAGAAAAGAACAGGAGACTGAAGCCCACTGACTCTTTGTTATAACACTGACTGAATGCAGGAGGAGGCTGGTCTCGCCAGCTCAGTACAGCTCTTCCCATCCTCTGCTCTCATAGCACAAAAACAACTTCATAAGACTCGTGCAATGGTTCATGCCTCCACACCCTAATCCCCACTGTAGCAGCATAATGCCGTGCCATAAACCTGAAGTTGCAGTGTCACACGCTACAAGGGGGAGGAAGTGACTCCAATTACAGCTCTGATCCCTTCAGTCCTGCACCTGCAGGAAAGTCAAGTTTAAGGAATCCACTTTACCAGTCATGCCTTTGTCATGGTACCCCAAAGCCACTCCACTTTGTATTCTGAACTAGCCAGGCAGTGTAGTACGTTCTCCATCTCCATACCCAGGCACCTCTCAGCAACTCTAGCCGGCCATAATTACAAATAAACTCATAATTACAAATAAACTTCTACAGAGAACATGACAGGAACTTTTGAAATGAGAATGAAGTTAGCAAATTATTAACCTTGAGGACAATTTCTATAACCTCACAGTTAGCATCTACTGCACTATGTAAAAATCATAATGTGCTTTTTCAGAATCTTTGTGAGAGTTAACAGTCCACACGCACACCACCACCACCCCCCCCGAGTCACCAACTAGAGGCACTTCACGTGCCTCAGTTCTACTCTCATGTCAACAATTCCAATTTAAAAGCCAGAGCAGAGACAGAGAAAGAACATAAAAAACAAATTCATCAAGTTCCTCTCATCTCTCACTTGCTAAATGGAACTATATTTACATTGGTCAGCAGCATCTGTCACAGTATTAATACAAAAGCAAGCATTGTTTTGGCCAATTTATCAAGTAACAAAGATATTTTCTGAACAAACGTCTCCCTCTCCCTATTAGTTGTATCCATCTAACCACTGTACCAGTAAATGCACACAAAAGAGTCTCTTCTCTTCAATAAGGACAGTGACGGGAAAGAAACAAAAGGGTTGCAATGGGTACAAGAATAGCCTTTTCAGAAAAGCATCAATATGTTTAAATAAAGATACTAGCTTAATAAAAGCAAATACACTGCAGTACTTCCCTTCAGATAAGAAATAAGCAATGTTTAATCAAGGTAGTAATTTTGCACTAATGGAACCAGTCCAAGTACAGAGAAATAACATTTTACTGAAAAAGCTTTCCAGTTCATAGCCACCAGGTTTATTATCCCAGAATAAGAATGCCTGATACTGGTATAGTTTTTACTGCTACAAAATAAAGTTAGAGCAAGTACATTTATACTACTTTAACAGGGATAGTAAATGTTATAATCTATTGACTAAAGTATTCGCCCTCCCTTTCAAATCACAGATGTAAACATCATCACATATCGTGGGATAATCCCATTGCCAGGCAAGGGAATGCTAAACAGTGTGGATGTGAAGAGCTGGATTCCACAAAAGGAGTGGCCATTGGGGAAGAGAGGAAAGCATGCTTTACCCTCCGGTTCCTGTTTTCTTTTTAAGGAGCACAAAACTTTTGTGGATCTTGCTACTGGGTGCATTTTGTAAGGCAGAAAGTAATTCCATTATAGATTTATCTCTCTCTTCTGCTTACACTTCCTTTGTAAGATCAGCAAGTAAAGTTTCCATAAGGTCAAAATTGGCTTTTCACCCTCTAGAGACCCAACTGGTCTTTTCAAGCAGTTTAATAGCCTTTATCTCCTGAAAACATTTCAGTTATGTGGGTGGCTCCTCTGATTCCCCTAGCATTATAAATATATCTGCAAGCCCTGCAGACAGCATAAAGCACACATCATACAGCACAGCCACCAAGTGACATTTTTATGTCGAATACACATAGATTACAGGAGCGCATGCCAAGGATAACATCTATCCTCTAACGCCTATCAATGCTAAGGAGACTTTGGACCAGCTCACAAGGCAGCCAGGCTGATTCTGTGACAATATCCATGCAGCTTCAGCTTTGCTCCCCCTTTAAGTGCATCACAGCACATTTTCCACGCCTTTTCACTAGTTATCAGCACATTCTTCCAAGCAGAAGCACCTCCTGCTTAGGAGTACCAGAGAGGCTCTCTACCGAACAAAACTTTCACCTCAGGAGAAGCAACGTTCTGGAAATCCAGCAATTAAAGACATTTGCTGGATAACAGGACAATTCTTCTGTTTGTGGGGTGCAACATGCTCCAACGAGACCAGCTTCTACCACAGACCAGTCTACAATAATTTAGTTATTTCATACAGCAGTGAAGAAAGCAGGCACAACAGTGTGGAAATGTGAACTGATAGTGTGCATGTTCATGTGTATACTTGTACATACACATCATTATAATCGCTTCTTTATTACATGTACTATGTAGAAGACTGGCATCAGGAAAGAACATGACTCCTTCACACAAGGCACCTGTCCACCTTTAAAATGCATGCATTATTTTATACATGCCTCAACCACAAGATATAATTTTTGTACATCTTAGTCTTTACTGCACATTTTCTCACCTGCAAGACATAGGTTCTCATCATTATGAAGACCAGAAAATACAGGTATATTGATACATTCACATTGGCTCAAGGTTCGGCCTCAGAGTAGACCACTCACTCTGATTACTTACACTGCCTCTGATGCTGGCTTGCAACACTAGCTTGCTGGTACAAACTCGATCACCACAAAAAACAGTCTGCACCACATACTCCAGCAAGCTCAGTTGCACCCGGGTACAGCTAAGAGCATACAGACACAGTCAGAAGGCATCATCAGTTTAATCAATGTGTAGGACGCTGCTGAAAGGCAATCTGGCTTACGCTCCCCTCTGCCTACCTGCTCTTTACCCATCTCCTCTCTCATGCTGACATTAGCATTCAGAACCAGCTGTGAAGTTGGTAACTCCAAAAAAAAACAAACAAAAAAAAACCAAACACCAACAACCACAACAAAAAACCCCACCTGTTGCCACAGGCAAGAGAAAGTCAGGACCATCCCTTTCTCCAGTACTCAAGATGTACATTGCAAAAGCATTTTAAGTTCATTACAAAAGCAACCCCTGGAGCTATAATCCAAGCAAATTTTCAAGTGTCACACAGTAAATCCTAGACAGAGCATATCTGAAACTTCAAATATGGCTTTTATGCCTGGGTTAACATACCTATACCTTACATAATAAAGAAAAATAATCACAATCCCTAATATATAAAGGTTACAACTCAAGCATGCAAACATAAGATTATACAAGTATTCAGTGAAGACTGACAGTTGAAGACAAACTTACTACCTGAACTGTAAGTCAAAGAATTACTTCAGATTCAAAGTTGGTGCTAGACTGTGTTTCGTTTTTGTCATTGCCACTACTTGAGATTTCAAAAAAATAAAAAAATAAAAAATTCAAGTGTGCACTCAAACTCTGTCTTCAGGAATTTGCCAAATGTTTTTGAACAACTTAACAAAAATTTGAGAATTGGGTCAAGCTTTTCACCTGCCAGCCCTACCAGCATTCCTTTTAATCAACATCAATCACTATTAGACAGTAGCAACTGTAAATTAATGGCCTAATCATGTTTAATTCCTGGCATTCATGATAACAACATGATCTTGATGGATTCATTTAACATTAATAGTGCCATTGGTCATTAATTCAGCTAAAAAATTTCACTTTGCAACTCAATATTAACCAGACCAATTGATAATCACAATCTTGAAATATTACTGACTTCCTACACTAAACCTTACAATTGAACTGTAAGAAAATGGGACTGTCAGGCAGGTAAAAAGGGAATAACATGAAAATTTTGTCTCACCTAAGCCTTAAAGTACCATGCAAAATAAGACCAAAAAAAAAAAAGCTGAAGTGAAATGGGAGAAAAATGTGTGTCTTCAATTAATCCAGAAAATGAGGAAGGCCTTAGAAGGCTACGAATAAGATACACAACCTGGGTTCAACTCTTGTGGTCTTCGCTTCCATTAATAATATAATTATATGTGGTGCACGGAGATCACTGTGTGCCTTCCAGGTTCTTACACATGAGCTGTCAGAAGGGAGACTGAAATCCTTACCCATGCATGGAAAATATACTCTGTGATCTCTTTGCTGCCTAACTCCCTCCAGTGCTGCGAAGCCAAGTACCCCACTAACCCAGCCCCTTTGCAAATCTCACTACTAATGCCTTGGTTCCATTCTTCACATTTTTTTCATATACTGTAGATAAATTATGTCTCATTTTCCATCCCTATTCTCTGTTTAAATTGTACATTGTCTTGGGGAAGGGACTGGCCCTTCTACACGTGGCAGTTCAGACCTGTTAAGCATTCTTGCAATTCAAATAACAAGAATTTAAAAGCCATTAGAAAAATGAATTAATAACAAGTCTAACCCACAGTTTATGAGCTGTACATGGCTAATGGAGCACATTGCTGGGGGTCAGAACGGGTAATTTATAATCCAAAACATTAGTAACTCCAGAGCAAGCACAGCACAATCATAGCCTATGCAGTGCCCAACAGTCCTTCTGGCAGGAGCCCGCTCCTCCAGGTTGGCTACTCCAGCTGCTTCCTGCACCTCATGTCTTAGGTTTAAAATGGTAAGTGACTTACTCTTAAGGCAAGATCACATACTGTTAAACTTAACATAACCAAATCCATTCCATGCCAAGAGAAACTGCTTCCAACAAAAGCAGCTGAGCGCATGCAACACCTTGCAGGTAGATCTGGATCTTGCTGTGCACTCTCTGTGCTAGCTGTGTCTGACTGAGGCAGAAGATTAGTCTTTCTGCATCTCTGCCTACCACCACTTCCTTAACACAGGAACATTTCTGAGAAGAGGGGTGAAAAGGTTAGATTTTGACACACTGGATCAAAGACTCTGATAATTGAAAGCAGCAAATTGAAGTCATTTGGTACAATTTTATGCAGCTGGTGAATGAAATTTTCTTTCAAACACAATCTGGATAGTAAGTCTTAAAATAAATTCTGCTGCTTTGTGTGCTCGTACAAGAGGAAGGGCCTGGTTTGGTTTTTTTTTTGTTTTTTTCCAAAGCCTCTCTCAACCCTCCTTTTTATTACTATGCATTGCTAATGCCAAAAGGCAGGTTCAGAATCTCCAGTTAACATATGCAGAAAAAAAGGAAAAATAATTTTTACTAAGCAGACATCAGTTATGCAAAGCAGCAAACAAGATCACTCTGATGGAGATTTTTCTGTAACCAGGTCCAATATCTCAGAGAGCTCAGAATTACTTAAAATCCCAAGCCACACCACTGGCATGTTAAGGGTAAGATTTTGTGATCCAAGCAAACAATTTTTTTAAGAAACCTACAGAACTGGAGCACTACAAGATACTTATGCAGATCACAGCCACTGAGCATGAAGTGCTCTAAGTATATTACAAGGAAATATTTGTCCCTGCTGAGGACCTTTTACTCAGTGTGGCTTTGATTTTCCCCTACACACTTTAACAGAGACTGAAAAATACAAATCAGCTTTTCCCAAGCTTATTTGGGTGTTGAGTATTTTAAAATCCAGGTACCTCAGAACTTTAAATACAGCAAAACGAGTTGAGTGTTGTCATCTCACTTAACTTTGCTGACAGCAGAAAAATATCCTAGAAACCTGTTTCCTCACTCAGCTAATTCATCTTCCCCACACAGCTGTACAGCAGCAGAACAGTGTGCCAGTGACAGGCACTGATGCACTGGCTTTCAATGTTGATTTCATATATCTTATTAGAGTGAAGCCTTGTCAGAGGCGTTTGTTATTCCTTCTCCTCCAAGCTTGTACTGAAACACAAACAAACAACATTGGTCTTCACTGTAAGACCAGTAAAAAGCAGTTAGTTTATTTCCTTAAACCAACGTGAAGTATCCTTACTTAATTCTTATTTTTAGAATGCAAACCTAGTTTTAAATTTAAGAGGATTTTTTAAAAAGAATTGTTACAGCCTAATTCTTTGATATTCTACTTCGTTCAAATAACCTTTCAAGTACTCCAGAGAACAATGCCCACCCCAAATTTCAGTGTTAAAAGGTTCTTTTTAAAGTTGCACACATAATACAGCTTTGACTTTGAGGTTAACTCAAGCTTTATAAATATAGCACAGTGTCAAGTACTGCTTTCAGTAAGTATCAAAGAGTGAATGCTCCTATTTGCATTTTCCCAAAATGTCAATACTTCTCTTGAAAAAATAGAGAGTTCAAAAATCAGGACAGTTTGTTTCTCTCTCCTGCTCTACAGCTACAAACAAGGTGGAAAAGACAGAAATTTACTTGTTCTAGAAGCCTAAATGTCATAGGACCTGTCTTTTCCTTAAATTAGTGCCCAGCTACATCTTTTAGTGTCAAATTATTTTTTAAAGTCAAGCTCCCAGTGACTAGAAACAATCACCTAGTAATGGCTCTGTTTAAAAATTTAGTTAATGTTATATGCAGGACACGTTATGATAAATCAATCCTCCTCTCAGTCCCCTCTTCTTAACCTTCTTTCAAAATATGACAGGTGGGGGTGCAGGGAAAATAAGTTAAAGTGAAACTAAATTAAAGTATTGTATGGATGTCATTTCAGTCTCCATTCAAATGTATTCATATGTTTCACATTAAAACGGACAATCAAGTGTCTTTGAAGGATCAGACACAGTTATCTTTTTAAAAATCATGCACTCATTCCATGGTTGCATAACTACACACAAGTGGACCTCTGCTTCGCTGTGATTTCCATGCTGCTGCTAACATCTGACAGCATTCCCAAGCTGGACACTAAGAGATGAGGAAACCAATGCAAATTCTCAAAATAACAGGGAGCAAGTGTCATCTCCAAGACTGGCAATAGAGAAGACTATGATAGGTGAACTGGCTGTCACCCTGCAAGCAGTCTGGCTTTGTCAGACACTAGTGATTTGCCAATCTCTTTTACCACAGACCTCCACCAGTTTGGGATTGCTGTTGACCTATTGAGAAATACTTAACGAGCACCACATGTTCCCCAAGTGTTCTGGGATGTAACCTAGCACAACAGAAAAACAAGAGTGCTACACAGACAGCTTAATAAATGGCAATACAAGCATTTTAGCTTTTATGTGTCTTGCAGTAAAACATGCAGTGACCAAAGCTCTCTGCCAGCTTTGGAGAGCCTCTGCCATGAATATGACTGATAGCATTGCCAAGAATAAATCTATCACCCCACCTGGGATGAAACACTCCCATCTTTACAGCTGGAGCCCTGATCTGCAGCTGGATTAAGATAAACAAATCTCTTGCTGGTGTTGCAGGCCACAAGCAGAATTTCTGAGCATACTATGAACATATTATGCAGTCACATCTAAAGACTTATCATCAATATCAAGATAGGTAGCATAAGAGGAACACTATCAGAGGGCCCCATTTTCAAAATTTATTTAGAGACTTTAAAAAAAGACACTGATTTAAGAGTTTTCAAATCAAGCCTTAAAAAAATTTTATATTCAAAGAGACACCTTACTTCACAGAGCAAGTTAGCAGAGAGGTTAGTCTCCTCAGCCCCACAAACCACCATTCTCACTGCTACAGCTGCAGTTATGCAAAAGATATACACAGCCATATGTGTTTACAACATTCCCCGATAAACAACATAAAAATCATTGCTAGGTTATATTGTGGGAAGTGTCATCCAGATGGCCGGCAGATCTCGAGTTACTGCTGCAGATGGCCAAGAAAGACCCTGGACGGAGGGACACTGCACTGGCAGGCAGATGAACTAGAATAGCAGCTCTTAATCAGCAAGACCAAGCTCTTCAGCAAGGTGCTGATGTAGCAGAGATGAGATACTAGAGACAGCCTGCAGTATCCCAGAGTTGTACTCCTGACACCGGGACCTGAAGTCAAGGCATCTCTGCAGAATAGTCCAAGGTAGAAGGAAGTGGATTCCACCAGGATGGGGGAAGGGGAGAAAACGAGGGAGAAACACGGACACAAACATCCTTTTTCACCAGAAAGGCTACAGTAAACATGGGATCCATTGAGAAGAAGCTGAACAGCTCTCCTCTATGCAAGAGTGAGCTCCCAGAGAAAGTAATACTTTTACACATGCAGAGCAACCTGCTTATCTATGTCTCAGGAACAGAAATAACTACAAGCAAACTGACATTACGCAGAAATCAGCTAAGACTTTATTCAAAGATCACATCACCCTTAAGATACAAATATCCACTCAAAATCAACAGATCTGACTGAACTGGCTCAACATTCCCATAGGGTCTTTTCTCTCCCTCCACTGACCTACATTTACTGGCCCTTGCAATCAGACAAACATTTTTCCAACCAGGTTCCTCATCATACTATAGAACAGTCGCTTGCCTTCACAGTTAAGTGTAACACAGCTCCCAAGACCAAGCTGAGACAGCACAAGTCTAAGTGGCACAGAGTCCTTTCAGTGCCAGGATTTAATCCCACCTTGCACAACAATTTAGGAACAAGTACAGTGGTCCCATCACAGGCCCCTTCCAGGGCATAATGCAAAACACAGCAGAGACAGAGGTCAATGGAAAGTTCCAGTCGGTTGAGGCACTTTCATTTTTATCCCCCCGCCCCCCCCCAAGCTGTCAAAATAAACTGTCACCAACTCTCAAAAAGTCCCAGTGTTGGATACTAGAGATAAGAACTGTTATGCAATGATGGAAGTGGAGAAATTAATACACTGCATTATCTCAGAGGAAGATAGACTGAGAACTTCAGAAGTAAAATAGACTACAGCATGACTAAATTCATCCTCCAAAGGTCCCTTCTTTAATCATCTAGTGCATACTCTAGACAAGGAATGCATTACTTTTTACTGCTAGCTGGCTGAGGGTAACTTCATTTTCTACAAGGAGCACCCATAAGACATGATGGAACAAAATAAGTAGCGTATGGTACAAATTTCAGAGACAATTATTTCCCAGCAATCATTTCATCATTTTCAAGGTTTTATTGCATTGGGTTAATAGTCATTTTTTTAATTACATAAACAGAGCCCTGCAAAATGCAAAAAGAAAAAAATCATCACTGGGAAAAGTATCAAACTAACTGGTTCTCAGAACAAAACTTAATCAGCAGATTAGCTTTCTCAAGGAGACTTATCCACGCACTGCTTCCATTTGACACTGAAGTCCTTAGCATTTCCACTTAAAAATAAAAATTCACACTGCAGACAAGTGGATATCCTTTACCCTATTTACTAAATTAGTAAATTTGCTAAAATTTCCTGCATGATCCTAAGTGACATCATCCTCATACTCATTTACCAAAGGACGAAAGAAATAATTTGGCAGTAAGAAACACCGGAAACAGCTTCTAACATGAGATGCAGCTTCCCTGAAGCAATGGACCAGTTCCCAGCTATCACACCAAACCTCATTACACTCATTGCCTGGCACACACTATTTCTTGCATATTTATTCTGTCAATCTCTTCCAAAGCTTACTGGAGCTAATGGGCTTCAAAATCAGGTTCTAAAATGGAGTCGGGTACTGAAATGAGCAGCCCAAATGCAAGTTATTCAAACCAAGCACACTGTGGGAAAGAAATCCATCAACTTTTTGTTCTGCCTGAACCTTAAGAGCTCTATCCCTCCACCACTGAGCTATCATCGCAACGGGACTGATTTCAGCTCTGAACCATGGAGGAACATTTCTGAGTAATCTCAGTGTGCATGCTGGATTTCAAGTATAAATTAGTGCCTTTTTTTTTCCACTAGCTCTGCCATCCATCTCCACTGTAAGTTGCTCAGTTAGCAGGCAAGAAACAGAGCAATACAAACACCAAGGTGAATCCTTCCCCCTAAAATACACATTTGTTTACAGTCATGTTTCCATTGGCAGGAGAAAGTGAGGTTGTAATTGTGTGCAAGCTGTATGATGCTATAAATCAGTGCTAGTATATTTTAACATTCAAGTAACCTCTCTTTTATAGAAACTTTGTTTGAAGAAGAGATTTTCTCAAAAAATGAGAGCAGAATCCCCTCTTTGCAACAGAATGGATGCCAACTACAAAAATCTACAAGCCCTCTGTGTCTAAAACAATTATTCTGAGAACATCATACACCTGCACTATTGAGGGTCAGATTTAAAACTGAGACCTATTTGCATTTACACAGTTACAGTCAGCGTGCAAGTCTCCCAGCTGCAATAAATATACCTGCAGAAATATGGACAAAAGGCAGAGACTCCAGACCTTGTTCAAGTCCTGAATGCTAAACAACAGGCTCTAAGGATTTGCAAATCTATTGAGTAGATTAAAGGCACACAGACACCTAAATGGATTTTCCAAAGCACCTAAGCAAGTTAAAAGCCTTTGAAAATTTTACTAAGCACCTGTTCTCATCTTTAGAAACTTAAATACATTTGAAAACCAACCCCAAGAGCATATTAAAGGCAAATTCAATCTGGAGAACTTAACAAGCATACTAGACCTCAGATTCTCCAAAAACCGTGTTTATTCACACTTGTCTTAGTTGAGGAAAGCTTTTTAGATGTCACTCTTCTAGACTGCCGGCATGAAAAAAAAAAAAACAAACAGGAAAAATTGTGCATGTGAATCCGTGATTAATCTAAGAACAAGAATAGACAGTCAGGCTAGGGGACAGCATGCTTATCAGAGGTTCAGAAGAAATGCAGTCATGCAATGTGACCTGCACAGTCGTTTCCCCACTCTGAGCTGCAGTCTTCACAACATTTTTCAGCCTAGTGGGTTTACACGCTTTTTGGATCAGAGAATGTCTCTTACTATATACCTGTACAGGGGTTAGTCCACAGCCATCACGACCTCTACCAATGTCTCTAAGCACTGCTATAATTCTGATACATACAACCTGATTTCTAGATGATGGACCTCAAGCTCCCCAGGTCTAGACCCATTTTCTGATGGGAATCTTGTTAACCACATAACATTTAGAACAGCCTGCACCTACCACTGCCTACAGTTTTCCCATGTATCTCTGTATATAACACCACTGTTCAAATTAAAGGGTCCTTAAATACCTAAAACATGTTTAAACATGGTTTAATGGCCCTTTCTTTATATACATATATACACATTAGTTTTTGGGTTTTTTTAATATATATAGACATAGAAGAATGCAAGCAGCAGGCTCTTGGGTATGTAATTGGCATTTTATAAAGGTCACCTTTTCATGCAGAAAGAAAGACTGCTGAAGGTTAATTAAATGAAATTCTACATTTATCCAAACTCTCCAAAGCAAGGACTTTAATAACATCCTTAAATAACAGGCAGCATTTTTAAAAGAACTTTGAGGACATGATGATCAGATAAGTCTTGGAGCAAGATGGAGAAAATCAACTGTATTGTACATGTTTTACTTCTCAATTCTTAGAGAAGTTTGCTGTGGTTGATTTTGTTTGGATTGAGGGGTTTTTAAATGAAAAAAAAAAAAAAAAGTTGGGAGTAGTTTACTGCTTCTGAGCTGCTGCGGTTACCATTCCAAAATTTGGGTGTAAAAATAACCGTTCACAATTTAGCCTACACAGGCCTTTGGATGGCAATGACAGTCTTTCAGTCAGGACCTTTGTGCTGATGCATCTTAGCACAAAACCCAGCACAAGAAATCCTGTAGTAATAGAACAGCTAAAATCTTGACAAAGGCCAAAGTAATTTCAACCATTACATTTCTGGATGCTTGCTGCAAGCACACACCAAAATACTGAGTGAAGCATTTGAGAGCCTATCGCGCTCTTGAATTCAAGACAACACATAACACATGCATCCTACCTGCATTAGGATACTCTATCCTGTACATGCTTATTTAGGCCCCAGGGTTTGTCACACACTCTGGACACACCTGAACTCACACGAAGAAGAGAAGAAAGAATAGTTGGGAAAGCAGCCCTGCAGTAGCACCTGCTTCCTCTTCAGATTTTCTTAGGAAAAGCATACAATGGGGTCTGGTTTCATAACAAACTTCAGAGGAGTCAGAGGGAACAGCCACAGCCTTTTACTACCTAGAGAAACCCTTGTAAGAAATAGTGTTCTCGGATACCCAGCTGTTCCCATCTAATAAACACACACAAAAAGCCCACCAGAGTCTATGCCCTGTACATAGGGCTTAGAGCATTTAAATTATTGTTACAGCAGCACTGTTAAAAATAGACTACTTATAAATAACGATTCCCTACCACAGATTTCATTAGCAGCAGACAAACTAGTAGAATCAGATATCTACTGTCCAGACCAATCAAAGCAATTAAAAACTCTGTTTCTGCAGAGAGGAGCTACATAATCTCTAGGAGGCATACAACCCTTTGTGCATAGATCCAGCGTAGGCCAGATCCTATTATGTGAATTATTGGGGGGTTACTGGCAGATTCCCAATGACATCAGTTTACACCAAACTGACAGCACAGGAAGTCTCTCATTTTCCATGTTGCTGCAAACAGTTCCGTCCTCCCACTAGCTCTATGCATTTAATTAAATCCCGTAGCATGGTGAAGGAATTCACTGCAAGTCGTTGAACTATACATAGCCAAGACACCAACATCTGCTCCTGTTCTCAACAGGAGACAACAGTCACTTCCAAAATTTTTTCCCTAGGACCTGCCCTTCCTCAAATGCTGCAATGCTCTTTTCAATCTGGTGTAATCTATCAAAAAGTTTACTGGCATATGACTGATTCCTTACAAATGGGTGGGTGGGTGTGTGTGTGTGTAAGAAATAATCTGTGTATCTCCCAACATATCACATGTACACATATAGGTCTTCACAAATACCTTGTGATTTGCAAGGAGTGGAAGATGATTCATCATGCTAGTTGGTCAGATCAGGTGGAGAGAGAAACAGGACATACAGAGGTAGCATCTGCTCTGTGCAGCTCAGTCTTCAGCTACAGGTCAATATAGCTGACCAAACTACATAACTTCATTATCAGGCATTGACTCCCGAAAGTATAAATATTTTCCACAGTTTACAAAAGGTGAAAAAATAGTCTCTAACTAGAGGCTGGATTAGCTCATTAGATGGGGCTGCATTTCATATAAATTTGTAGAAGTTTATTTTTATAGAATAAAAAACAAGAGCGCTTGTGAAGAAATAGGAAACCTCCTCTAGTATTTTCTAATACATACATATCAGTAATAAAATACAATACATACATTCATAAGTTTACATCTGTATTACTTCTAACATCTGTGTGCACATTTGTCAGTCTCTTTACTTGCCTGGAAAAGTTAACTTGGACTTTTCTCTCCTGAAGAAAGGAAATTATCTCCAAGGATCCTTGTCAGAAGCTAAGGATGAGAATCTTTGTTATTACTACTAATTTCCCTTGTGCTTGTCTTCTTGGAAGCTCTCTCCAGAGACAACATAAACTCTTAAGTTTCAGGCAAACAATGTTTCCACCAAAATAAGGTGGTGAAAAATCACCTGACTGACCCAAAACTATTGACGCATTTAAGTTAAATTTGCCAGGCTTTGTTGGCTTAGAAAAAAAACAAGCCCTGGGCAACAGCGCCTTCCTCTCTGTCCCTGCTGTGCCTTGTAGTTTGATTCTCAAGCATCTCAAAGACTGAGCTTGAGCTGATGCTTTTCCCACAGCCAGAACAGTCATAACATCTAGGTCAAATCCTTCCCATATCAACACAGAGCAAGGATTTGAGCCAGTCTCTCCCACAATCTAGTAGAGTACATTAACAACTCGGCAATTTGGAGCAAGTCTTTCAATTGCTCCCAGAGACATTGTGCTATCTGGCATAAAAAAGTCCACACTTGGTGGCCAGGGGCAACAGGAAAGAAAGAAGAATATTAGCACATGGCCAGCCATCAGGATGTTCATTTGCAAGGTAAAAATCCACATTGCAATCTTTGCCATAGATGACCACTCTAATGCAGAAGCAGATGTCATTTATGCAGCTCTAGTCATGCTCCCATTAGAATGTAAACTGAATTTGCAGTGCCAGATCTTCACATACAAAAAAAAAAAAAAAAAAAAAAAAAAAAAAAAAATTTTAAAAAAATGAAGCATACTCACTTGAGCCAATAGGGGAATATACACACTTAACACAAAATTTGTAGTTATCTGCATGGCTAAACTAAAAGCATCTCTGTCTTCTCCGGAGCTCTGGCTGTTTACACCACTTAAGCAGCTGACCCCCTCATTTTCTTCTTGGGTCAAAAAAAAATCTCTTAAATATGTCAGCTGAAATAAAGCCACACTAGTCTTAGACTCAGAAGAGAAAACAATATAATCTCTGATGTTTACTATTTCTCTACATGACCTAGGATGTTTATAAGATACACTCCCATATTTTACTCCTTATTGGGAATTCTAATATTACTCCCCTGAAAGCCCTACTTCCCTAGTAGCAAATGCTTCCCAATGAGTTGCAAGAACACAATTTGATTTTAGAGGGGTTGCCAACCATTAGCATTTGGCATAAGATCAATTTTCTTGTTTGTTGTTAACTAAAACACACACAGAGGAAAAAGGGAACAAACTGAACCAAGCTGCATGTTAAAATCATGTCACTTAACATGCTAGTGGGTGCTCAGATACTATACTGACAAGGAAGAAATACCAAACAATAATGCAATTACTTTAAATGTACAATTATAGGGGAAATCCCAGAAACACGAACTTCAGAGCTACCATTTTATCCAATGTCTTCATTTTCTTCAAATACATCTGCCCTTAATATAAAAAGCAACCTTTTCTCCTTTATCACATACTCAAGACATCAGTAAAACTCAATAGCTAGCACAGTACTCCAATTAAGCTCCTAATCAGTAAAAGACATTTAGTTCTCCCTTTAAACACACACATTTAATCACTCTTCTTTCTATATACCAATGAAATCAATTCTTGTGGTGTTTTATAGAGGGGGTTTTTGATTGGGATTTTTTTTTTTTTAAATGTGGTTATAAGTGTTACACCAATACAGGAAAAGCAAATATCTTTGTGAAGTGTGGAAAAGCTATGAAATAATAATGGGGGGGAGAAGACGGGGACACACAGGGCATAGAGGGAGTACAGAGAATGTTATGTGGCCAAACATGGTTTAATTGACTGAAGAGAGAAAAATATAGAAGTAAGCAACAGAATAGTTCTAAAAAGGTTTTCAAATAACAAAAAGATAACCTTTAAGCACTAATGAGTTCAAAGGCTTCAAAAGATACAAGTCATTGGGGGCAGATTCTCAATACACCGCCTTTAATTTTGACAGTATGCTGTTAAGCTCATAGACTGACATTGTGCCTGCTATACATTGGTTCCCAAGCTTTTAACTTCTACTGCAAACTTAATTATGAAATGGCATCGATATTTAGCAATGGTACTTTAAAAATTATTTTTTAAAAATCTAACTAGAACTTTAGTATGGTTTCATTAATATTCTCATCTGGTTAATATCAGAGCACAGAACAAGAGAGAAAACTAACAAAGCATGCATCTTGTTCTCAAATTAAGGATAATCTAGAAAATACACTGCACAGTTATGTAGCTCATCTTCTCAATTCCATTCATTTCAAATAGCAGATTATAGTAATAGCCTTGATACGCACCACAGTGTTCAATGCTGAGGCTTCACTAGCAAGGAAACAGATGTATTTGGTGAATGGCTGGAGAGGAAGGAAGGAAATTTTCTAGCATTGTATAGTTTATGTCTAGACTATGAATCTTTGAAATAATAATATTGTTCTTAAAAAGAAGGGCTATCATACAGTGAATAATACTTGCGGGGAGGGGAAGAAAATGACCCCCAAAAAATCTCACCCAGTGCAATCACATATACTCCTCCCACCTGTGTTTCTCATGCTAAAGAAAAAAAAAAAAAATCCACTTGCTAGTACCACAAGCAAGGTGGAAGTTTTCTCAATGTATCCAAAATACCAAGTGACTGACTACCTGAAAAAGCAATCTATCAAAGCACCTTCCACGTGTCCATAGTCAAACAAGCACAAATCTGATATTCTCAGTTCTACTCACGGCTCAGCCATCGACACACCTTGACCCTGGTAAAGTCACCTGGAACAAAAGATCAAAACATTCTGCGATAGCTCACAGCACAGCTTGTGGAGGCCTGGGAAGAATCAGTTTTCAGAAATTTGTGCAGACAAAGGCACTTAGAAAACTAGGCCAAAAGAATGCACAGCAGCAACATTTGTCATGTGCGCCAATTCTGATTGCAGAAAGAGCACAAGTCCATTAGAAAGGGTTCCTGCTCTTCTACACTGTCACCTCCCACATGTACCTGGATGTCAGTTTATCTCTACTTCTATCAACTGGGTAAAAAGATATCAAAAGCATGAAGGGTCAGAGGCATCTTGCCATCTAAGCACAAACAGATTTAATAAATAAATCCACAGAGAGATAAAAATTAGGAGGTCAGTATTAATTAGTTTCTAAAAGTACAAGTTCTAGAAAGGCACAGATGCACCGCTGTCATTTCAAAAAGCCTCTCCTCACAACGACATTTTTCCACCATCCACACAGCACTTCTGGACCCAATCACAGTAAAGCATACACAGTTGTGCGTGCTCACAGCAGGCACTCCAAAGCTTAGCAGTGGCAGTAGGGATGGTACGGATGGACTCTCTCAATCAGACATCCAGAACGTACCCTGAAGAAAAACTAGCTACCAGACAGCATGGTGCTTCTGTGACTAGATCAGGTCACTGGCACTGTAAACACCTGGCAATCCTACAGGCACTTATCTGGATCAAGATACAAGTTAACCCACACCTTTGGTATACGCTTTGTCCACGTGTCTTCTCCCTACAACAGTCTGGCCCTTCCAAGAAAGTACAAGCATAAACTTAAGTTCTACTTTAAACAGTGGAGAGCCTCTTAAATATAATACTTTGTACTTCCAAACCCAAGTTCACAGGCACTGCTTGGTGGGCCATGCTATTGGGAACAGGCACAGAGGAGCCTCATCACCTTTAGAAGAAATAACTTCTAGAACACCACAAAGGTGGGTATAGGCAGCTGAGCTTAATCTCTCATTCAAGAGGGCAGAAGACACCCCATGCAAGCAACTGGGTACCCACAGATCTGTGCCATAACCACTCTGCCTGCAAAAAGCTATCAGGATATCAGTCACACAGCGGCTGGTTGGCAAACCCCATCTGCCTGCCTTCCTACAGACCAAACAGGCAGCAAGTTAATCTTCCCCAACAGCACCTCCTACTTGCCGTAGATACTGCAATTCAAGGCCGTCACAGGACACAGACCATCCCTGTACAAAAACAGAACTGAGCACTACCAAAGGACCTCTGCTACTGTTTTTGTATTGGTGGGTAGAGGGGAGCAAAAGTCAGCAGGAGTCACGTATAAGGGAAGCAGAGAAATCCCACAATTGAGATGAACCTACTTTCTGATAGCTTCAGAATAAAGAGTCAAATAAGGCTGGAATTGATCTTTAGCAGCACTCACCAAGAAGCCAGTTACTTGCAACAACTTTCTGCAGGTCTGTGCAGCTCAAGCAGAAGAAGCCACAGGTCCCTCCATTTTCAATTTAACTCCATTCACCACCACTCTTTGGGCTCAGTCACCCAGCCAGTTTTTTACCCTGCGAAGAGTATGCCCATCCAGGCCATGAGCAGCCACTTTCTCCAGAAGAATGCTGCGGGAAATGGTGTCAAAAGCCTTAATAAAGTCCAGGTAGACAACATCCACAGCCTTTCCCTCATCCACTATGCAGGTCACCTTGTCATAGAAGGAGATCTGTTTAGTCAAGCAAGATCTGCCTTTCCTAAACCCGTGCTGACTAGGCCTGACCACCTTGTTGTCCTGTACATGATATGCGATGGCACTCCAGATGATCTGCTCATAACCTTCCCTGGCACTGAGGTCAGACTGACAGACCTGTAATTCCCTTGATCCTCCCTGCAGCCCTTCTTGTTGGTGGGCATCATATTTGCTATCTTCCATTCAAATGGGGCCTCCCTGGTTAGCCAGGACTGCTGATAAGTGACAAAGTTGCTTGGTGAGCACTTCTGCCAGCTTCATCAATACCCTTGGGTGGATCCCATCCAGCCCAATAGACTTGTGTGCATCTAAGTGCTGCTGCAGGTTGCTAACCATTTCCTCTTGGATTATGGGGGGTTTGTTCTGCTCACTATCCATGTTGTCCAGCTCAGGGGGCTGGGTACACAGAGAACAAGTGGTCTTACTATTAAAGACTGAGACAAAGAAGGCATGAAACACCTCAGCCTTTTCCTCATCCTTGGTCACTATGTTTCCCCTCACACCCAATAAAGGGTGAAGATTCTCCTTAGTCCTGCTTTTGTTCCTAATGTATTTATAGAAACATTTTAATTGTCTTCTACAGCAGTAGCCAGATTAAGTTCTAGTTGGTCTTTGGCCCTCCTAATTTTCTCCATGCATAGCCTCATATCTTTGTAGTCCTGTAGTCTCCGTGCATAGCCTCATAGCTTTGTAGTCCTTTGTCGTCCTGAGTGGCTTGCCCTTTCTTCCATAGGCCATAAACTTTCCTTCTCTTCATGAGTTCCAGACAGAGCTCTCAGTTTAGCCAGGCCAGTCTTCTTCCCTGCCAGCTCATCTTACAGCAGGTGGGGACAGTCAGCTCCTGCACCTTAAAGAATTTTTTCTTGAAGAGTGTCCAGCCTTCTGGACAGCCTCCCAAGGGACTGTCAACCAGGCTCCTGAAAAGACCTAAGTCTGCCCTCTGGAAGTCCAAGGTGAAAGTTCTACTAACCCCCACCTTACTTCTCCAAGAATCAGAAACTCTATCAGTTCACGATCACTATGCCCAAGACAGCTGCCAACCTTCACATCACTCACAAGTCCTTCTCTCTTCGCAAACAATAGGTCTAGCAGGGTGCCTTCCCTAGTGGGCTCCCTCACCAGCTGTGTCAGGAAGGTCTCTTCCACACACTCCAGGAACCTCCTAGACTATTCCCTCTCTGCTGTATTGCATTTCCAGCAGACATCTGGCAAGTTGAAGTCCCTCCCAGAGAACAAGTGGCAATGATTGTAAGACTTCTCCCAGCTGCTTATAGAATATTTCATCTGCCTCTTCATCCTGGTTGGGCAGTCTGTAACAGACTCCCGCCATGATATCTGCCTTGTTGGCCTTCCCCCTGATTCTTACCCATAAACACTTGACCCTATCATCACCATCGTAAAGTTCAAGACAATCAAAACACTCCCTAACGTACAGGGCCACTCCACTGCCTCTCCTTCCTGGCCTAACCCTTCTCAAGAGTTTATAGCCATCCAGTGCAGCGTTCCAGTTATGCGTATCATCTCACCATGTTTCTATGATGGCGACTATATCATAGTTTTCCTGCTGCACAGTGGCTTCCAGCTCCTCCCATTTGTTGCCCATGCTGTGTGCATTGATGTAGATGCACTTCAGCTGCGGTATTGATCCCATCACCTTTTTCAGGGGAGAAACCCTAATTCCTACCTGACCATTCCCAGGCACTTCCATGATTTCTAGCCCATCAATATTCCTTGCTATTACATGGCACTCCATCCACTACCTCCACTGGAATGGCAGACCGAAGGACCTCTCTAGCACACTGTCCTACAAACATTGAAAAGCATCCCCCAACTTGTCTCTAACAAGCCTGGTTTTATCCCCTTCTCCCTTCAAATCTAGTTTAAAGGCCTTTCAATGAGCCCTGACAACTCCTGTGCAAAGATCCTTTTCCCCCTTTGAGACAGGTGTACCCCATCTGTCGCCTGCAGGTCACATGCAGTTCATCCTCACAGAATGTGGAACCTATGGGCAGACTGGGAATCACCCAGACCTCCTCTCTGTCCTCCTCTCCCCAGTTCAACACCACAACTGCATTTATAGCCTCCTTCCCCTCTCACTCAAAGAACAATTGCAGCTTGAGTTCTCAATGAAGGCTCAGCAGTCAGAGCAAATCAAATGTACATCCAAGTTAGCTGGCCTTTACACCCACAGGAATACATATAGAGTTTGACAACAGCCCTCTCAGTTATGTGGAGAGTCATCCCTCAAATGACCAGCACACAACTACTTCTATATACGCTGGGTATTGGCCTTTAGCATGTTAACCCATTGCACACATCCCCAAGCATGTGTACAAAGTCTCTGTGCCCACAGCTGCCCTCTACTTCTCCCAGTCAGGGTCTTCTACTCAAAAGAAAAAAATATGGAGCTAACATTCTCCCCTCCCCCTTTCTCTGTTCTTCAGTTCTACAATCTTTTTACCTTCTTTTCCTTTGGAGGTGAGGAGGAAGGGTACATACAGACTCTATACAAAAAAACATGACACTCAAGCAAGCCTCAAAATGACAAGCAAACATAAATGCTGAACCCTCTGGAGTGTGCAAAAAGTTTAGAGCTGTCTTGTTCATCTCACTCTCACGAGCTGCGTGTGAAGTTTATTTCACAAGCAGGCCTTGGTAGACCACTGCCTCACTCCCTCTCCTCCAGTCTGACCTCTAGTCTGAGTTACTGCACCCATGAACTGGGAACAACAAATGGTAAGACAGAGTTATCAGGCACATAGCACCATGTTGAAATCCTGCATGACAAAACTGAAAAGCTCAGGTGTGAGGTTTTGAAATTCCCACCTCAGTAAGTTTACTCTCAACAGAAAAAGAGCTCTCTTCACATTGTCATTTCATTCAAACACAAGTCTGTGTGTACAAGCCATCAGACTGCCTGAAGAGATTCAACAGTTCCATATGAGCACAACAGTCAGTACATTTCTGGGCAGCTGCATAACACTTCAGGCTGAATCAAACTGAGGTACAGAGTAACTACAGCCTCTTCAGAAAGGCAGATAGTCTCAGAGAAACTTGCTTGCTGCTTTGTCCATTAACGGCATTGCACGTGCTACCTGATGACAACAGGGAGAAGAGACCAGGGGGACTTACTGGGTGTTACAGCAACAGATAAGAGAGTCAAGGACAAAGTACTAGTTCTGTCCTGAGTTTTAAAGCTATTAGTTTAAATAGACGCTCATTATCACTAAATTGAATGATATATCTGAGAGGGCAACCAGCAGTTTTTTAAGCAAAGGTAATAGATGATTTTTACAATAGCTATTATATAGATCCTACTCCCATTTAGGATTCAAAGGGTAGATGAACTCTGTTCCTTTCATTTGTACAGTTCCACTGCTAATGGTAAACACAGCAGATAAACAATACTTCATGATCCTTCTCTCACGCACAAAAAAAAAAACCAACCCTGTCTTCCTTCCATGTGCTTGACAGAAAAGAATAAGCGCCAAGAAGAGATACTCCATTTTGCTGTTTACTTCAGGTTTACTACATTTTAGACATAAAGATTGAATCTGTCTTTACAAAGACCTTAGAAATAGCTGCATTCCTTCAAAGACAGATGAATGGATAACTTTGTCTTCTCCCCATTTCTGTGAATGGCATCTTGTGGTGATATCATACATTTATTCTTAACTTTAATGGACAGCCATACCAACTTGTTCCAGCTGAAAATACATTACCTAACATTATATAGTGAAGAAGCCTAAAAAATGACATCTGCAAGAACAAGACATACAAAAAGTCTGCTTCTGTACAGAATAAGCTCCTGGGAGTTGAAGAGGTAAGAGTGATCCACTGTTCACATACTTTTCTGTCAAGGGAAATTGATGGCATTTGGTTGACCTAGAGTACCAGTCAATCAAAAGTCAGTAGAGAAAAAGCAGAGGGAGAGGGGGGAAAATGAAGCTTGAGCTGCAGCAGTCATTTGCAGAGAGAATTATGGCTGAAAAGAAGGTCTGATCTTTTGGGGATGCCTGCCACAAGCAGGCTTGGGGCAGTGCTGTGGGCCATCCTCTGTTCCATGTCACAGAAATCTTTGCTTCTTAAAGGAAAAGGCAGCAGCTCGTAGGCAAAGCACCAACATGTGCACATGTGTGCAAGAAAAACAGAACAGAACTGGTCCACAGGCCACATCTGGCCCAGTTGCTGACACAGTTGAACCTCCAAATTGCAGCACTAGTTCACACCTACATTTGTTACACCTCTATCTGATTCCTGGGTCTTCACATTACAATATTTATTTTTTTAAATATATGTACTAATACCTACCAAATTACAACTTATCTCAGAGTTAGAGATATTAACTTTTTCTTTCTGAAAGCTTGTTGCTAAAGCTCTGCTGTATTATCTGGATTTGTGTGCTTCATTGTGAACTGTTATCACATGTACCATGACCACAGAGTCAAGGATGAAATGTGCAGAAAGATGAGACAACAGGACCACAAGAATTAAAGAAGCAGCTGTTAAGTATCTTGTCAGCTTGCTTCCCCTTGCACTCCCTCACCATGATAGTTTGCTGCTTTTGAACAATTGATGAAGACCTGCAAAAGCCCTACTACACAGACAGCTGAACACCATGACAGCAAGTTAGATACCACAGCCTGAAATCCACTGAAATCTAATGACTGATCACCACCGACTCCAGTAAGCCTTCGATCAAGCCCAACCTCCAAGTCTCATTAAACTCATTTTTATATAAAAATCAATAGTCCTTTTGCCTCCTCCCTCAGCTGGGAGGGAAACAATGGAAGCAATTCTACCACCAGCCTTACATCTTACACAGGCTAAAAGAGTAAAGAGCTCCACAATGAGATTAATCAAAGTGAAGGAGTTATAATAGGCTTAAAATGAGAGCACATTAATAACTGCTCCCTTGCGGTAAATAGAGCTGGTAATCAAC
>NW_009649309.1:641388-662672 GCF_000708025.1 Charadrius vociferus
TAGCAACATGAATGAGGAAGTGATTGGCCTGGACAGTCACAGGCCACAGTGGAAAGGCTCTGTAGAAATTCAATTCATCCATGAAAAACACAGGAGAAGAGTCTCAAGACACTCTTCTCTTAGAAAAGAGACCACATTTGTTGGTCATTTCAGTGCAAAGCTCAGGTTTCTCTGTCCTCCATCACGACACTGCACTGCCGGCACCTAGCACAGCAAGGATGATATGACAGTCCCTGAAAGCAATCCTTTCACCACTATTACTCCAGGCCTAGCACAGGACCCCAGGCTCCAGCTGGAATGAGCCATGCTTTTCAGAGCAATTCATTTGTGAAGACCAATTGTCAGGTGTCCAGTTTTCTTCTTCTGTTTCTGTGACAAAAACGTATTCTGATAGTTCTTTGCTGCCTTTGTCTTGGGTCAGGAAATTTGCCTGGAGTAACTCGCTCTCCTACTGATCTTTCTTTTGTCAGCTTAGCAGCCTACGATGCTGTGATGCTCTTTGAAATTTCACAGAAAAAGCAAAACAAACGAAATCTCATCTCTATTCAAAGTTACAATTTGTCAGTGAAATGTTTTCAGAACTTTCAAGCTAAAACACTGAAGTGAGAGAGAAGAAAAAAAGCAAGACTGGCTGTATGCAACTTTTCACTAGGTGTTCTGGTTAAGCAGGAACATGCAATACCTTTCCCTTCTCCATCCTCCTACGGGCACTCAGTATATGAACTCAAAATCCTGACTATACTTACCTTCAGAAGCCCCTTGGAGACAGCTATCTTCATTTCACAGACAGGTAAGTGGTATGACAGACAAGCTGGCTTAATCAAAGTCAAACAGTGAGTCTGCAGCTCACCATTGAAGTGCACGAGACTGAGTTTTGCTTTTGTTTATGTACCAGTTTAAGCATTTTTTAATTAATTTGAGGAAAAAAAGTTGGATGAGAAGAAAGGAAAACTACACCGTTACAGAAGAAGAAAGAGCCCACACATGAGAGGCTAAAAAACCCTTCTGAACTGGATCCTTTAGAGCAGGGCCCCTCATACACTGTGTAACCAGCTCCAGGACACAAGACGGGAAGTGAGAATATACCCACATTGAAAAAAAATGGTAGGAACAGCTGGATAACCACTAACTCCCATAGCTGAGCTTCCAAATGAGTGACAAGCTACCAGAAGGAATGCCAGCTGGACCTTGAAAAGTCTGTAAAACTTGGACAACAATGTAATTACTTGGTGAATTCAGGGGATGACAACACACTCCAAAACCCAAAGAGTTGACTCCCAGCTCCACAACTTTTGATTCTATGTAACATAAGCTCCTATTTCAAAAAGACCTATTTTCATTTAAGATACGGTCACTCTGTTTTTTATGAAAATTTTGTTGTACCATGCTGACAACCGTCTTCTTCATTACCACACTAAGCAGTTAACTGTCCAAGCAAACAGACCAAGCTTCTTCCAAGCACATTGTGAAGTCTTTGCAAATAGACTCTGTCTGTCCAACAGGAGAAGCAGGTTCTGAAGCTGGGTCTCCTTCACACAGTTACCATCACACTCAACTAAATACACGTAAGCTACCAGCATGAGAACCCCACAAATCGAGCATCAGCCTCCAAAGTAAAATGTTCCCGGTTCCAAATGATGCATGATCTCAAGATACACCATCTGTAACAAAGTCAGTTATTGCTCTAAGGACTATGCTTGGGATTCAAATCACACACACACAAACACCTGCATAAAACTTGAGCCATTTAACTGCCAGAGGCAGTCTCAGAGGGATACCTTGGCTACCCGAACAGCCAAAGGAAATACAATATAGCCCATCTTGAGGAAAGCCCTATTTGAGGTGGGATGTATCTCCTTCTCCAAGTTCCCTTTCTCTTTCTTCTCCCCTTTCATATGCAGGAGGAAGCCCTAAATGAATGGTCAGATGTTTAATTCTTAGACAGTTTTAGTTACACAGAATTAACATAAGTTGAAGGTTTTACTCTTAACCAGAAAAGAATTACTCCACAGCTGGAGCACTCCCTCTAGCAGCCAAGCATCTCCTTTGCAGGAAGAGCAACTTGTTGATCTGGGGAAAAACAAAAAAAAAAAAACCCCGACAAAACCAAAAAAACAAACAAAAAAACCCAACCAACAAACATGGAAACCAGGCAAAATACAGTTTTAGGCTCTAAACAGAAAGAGAATTTGCTCTTAATAACCAGACTACTTCTCCCCTCCTCTCCCCAACGCTGTTTTCTGACTTCGATTCAAAATATTAGAATAAAGGTCTGGGCCAATTATAAATATGATGTAAATCATGGGGTTTCCTTGATCTTCAGAGATTTTACTTATTACCTGAATTGCTTTATTTGCCTGAGTCACATAACGAAGGTTTTCAAAACACCACTTTGTTCTTAAGTGATAAAAAGAAAAAGCAATCACTATGAACAACATCCTCAAGCGTTGTTTCACCTACTGACTAAGATTAGATGCCAATTTAGATTACAGGAAGATGTAACACTTCTGTTTCTGTGTACTATGATATTTTTACTTGGTTGCAAACATTACCTACGTAATTCTCTTTTCATTTTTTAAACCGTAAAACTATCTTCTGTCATATTTATGTGATGCCTTGAACAAAGCTTTTCAAAACTAAGCTACTGGAGCTTGTTCACACTGCACTTTGTCTCATTGCTTCTGTCATTTTTATGTTGCCCTTCCAGCACAGCAGAGAACATCATATGGTGTCCCAATTCAAATGCATGACTGTGACCCTTGAAGAAGGATTTCCATAAAACAGGGTCAGACAAACCAGAAAGCAGGTAAGAATTATACTGCTGCCTCGTTTCCGCACACAGGACAGGAAAATAAAGGCAGAGAAATTTATCCAAGAAAAAATATCTCCAGGTAATTGTCAGTTTGAAGACATTATCATATTTTACGACAGTACTGGCTTCGGGCTTCTTGAAGAAGTAAAAGTCTCTTTGAGCAAGATATAGGGAGAAGCCGGTCTTTGACAAGAAATCAGCAGAGGAACGTGCCCAAAGTGCTAACATACAGTGCCCATGCAGACATATGATTTTTAAAGATCAAGTTTCTTAAATTAAAACAGTGTTTCTAAAGCT
Organism: Charadrius vociferus; assembly: GCF_000708025.1. Classification (NCBI taxonomy): domain Eukaryota; kingdom Metazoa; phylum Chordata; class Aves; order Charadriiformes; family Charadriidae; genus Charadrius; species Charadrius vociferus. The sequence goes on from NW_009649309.1 coordinate 644,498, forward strand.
GAATCTTTCAAGGCTAGGAATACAAAGTTCTCTATCAGGAAACCCTTTTAGAAATGAATAATCAAAAGCCCAGATTGAACAGAGTAGCTTTGTTATAGCAAAATTTTTTTTAAAAAAAAAAAAGATGGAAAAGCCACAGTCTTTTAACATCTCTGCTGCTGTCCAAAAATCTAGATACCCACAGTTGATTTCAGAGTAAACGTGAATTTTCCATAAAAGTAATGACCAAGAACAAGCATGTACTCTCTGACACGAGCACCCCTTGCAATATCAACATACTTTCTTCAGTTGGCCACACTTTCCACTGCAAGTTCCAGACCCTTGCTGTTGTCTACTCTGTAGGCATTGTGCAGACAGCAGTGTTGTGTCGTCGTCCCCTGTCCCCCCACCCCAGATACACAGTTGATACATAAGAAAACCATTTCTCTCCCTTGCCTGTAAGGCCTCATGAATTGCCTATACAGCATTGCCAGCATCTTCAGAAGGATGCTGTAACAGCATCCAGATGCTCTCCAGATAGCCTCAGAGAATCAATGTTCATGCCCCAAGGAAAGAAACAAGTAGGTTCCTAAATCCCAAAGAAAGTTTTGGAAAAATCCTGTCCATAAAAATCAATCAAGAAATTGTATTGTATTAGTTCATGGATTCATGCTTTCTTTGATCAGCAAACAGCACAAGGATGGGAGGAGCTGGCCAACTATGCTGAGGTGACTTTTCCTGGCAGAGATGGCTTGCCTCCATCTTAAAAAGAGCTACCTCTCAACTTCCTTGCATTTGCTAGAGCCACAAGGTGCTCTAGCTGTATTTACAGAGTAGTTGGGGGCTGTGAAGCAAAAATGCTTTTGGCTTAGATGCTTAAACATAGGTGTGCTCTAGAGAAATACTGTAGTGAACATCAAACGCAATCTGCTGGCACAGACATTTTCTCTCCTGTGCTGCATCGCTTCTGACACTGCCTGTATCACTGTCATATCCAAGTGCCTCCCAGCAGTGCACTAAGTGCTGCAGCTAATATCTGATGTTCAGTTTATTCTCTCTCTTCCCTGAGGGAGAATCACATGCACCGCAGTACGAATTGTTTTGAGAGCGTATAGGTTTTAAACAGGTACAAACAGCTTCTTTTTGAAGCTGAAAGCGTGTGCCCTGAATGAAAGGTGCTCAGACACATCATGCGCAATAAAAGTTCAATTCACAGACTTGCGCCAATATCCTCCTCTCCCTTCCATTAAAACAGTCTCTTCTGCAAAGAATGGCTTTATCTTTTTAGAACGATGTTCTACTGAATGAAAAGCCAAATCATCAACCACTGTCCTACAACCATGGAAGTTTTTATGGCACACACTAGTGCTGAAGTACACCATGACTGTACATCCAAATCATTCACTGATGCTTGTAAAGTATTTTGGAATCCCTGAATAAGAGGAAATATCTATTTATTATCTGGTACAGGATACCGGCCTTTGTTTCCTCTCTGTTTTGCAGACTCTCTCATTTTCATGTCACCTGCACCAAATGCTTATACTGTCCTTGAACTAAAACAACTCTTTTCCAGTTCCTTGGCGATACTGTACTTACCACTCTCATTTGGCTTCCTTCAGCTGGGCACATCTTTATCCTTACATCTGGTTCCTGAAACAGGCCTGCCTAGAATATTTGAAAAAATCTGAATTAAATTGCCTGAATAGTAATGTTATTATGAAAATGCCGTATCTCTAGGGAATGATAGTTTTCTTAATAGATTGTGCACTTGATGGGCAGAAAACACTTCCTCCTTAGAAATGAGCAAAACAGATTAAACAATTCCAATAACACTGGAAAAAAGAATTAGATTTTTCAATGCAGAACTTCAGCACAGGACAAGAATGGTTTCCAGAGGTGTTTGAGGGTTTTGCCATTGTTTTTTGACAAGTCATCAAAATCTACAGGCCTTAATACTAAAATATTCTTATTCACAGACCAGAATGTTTTCTGTATTGAGAAAAAGACAAAAACCAAGAGCAATTAAAAAAAGATTCCTACAGAGACAGCATAAGAAAAAAAATAATCAGTTCTGCTCAAAACCAGCTTTCCTATAATTCCCCACCGGACCTACAAACAGCAACCTACAAAACAGTTCCTAACTCCCCACTTGTTGATGTAGCTTTCTTCTCCAGGAAGAATTAGAGTCCACACTACCAGCACAAAAGAAAAGAAAAGGGAGGGGGGAAAAAAAAAAAAAGAAAAAAGAAAAAGAAGTTGCAAGAAAAGAGTCAAGAGCATCCCTGTAGTCTTAATACTATTTCAGATTTTCAACAATAAAAAGTCTTCTAAGAGCCAGAAAGTCACATTTGAGTCCCATATGTAGGTCAGAGACAAACTGTTCTTTCTAAAATAAATTAGCAATTAAAATTTACAGATATGATTTAGCTTCACACAAAAAAGTTTCCAAAGAAGCACATCTGGCATCTCCGCTGTGCTGATGGACCAAGATGCTGTGAGTGCTTGAAGCACTGTCAGCACAGGAACCTAGAGGTCCTCGAGGTCTAGAGCTCAGCCCTCAAGCTGTTAAGTCCAAAATCACTGAAAAAGTTCCAGTGACAAGCAGATGTTTTAAACTGTGGGTGTGCAGCATAAATAACCACACGATTTTCATTGGTTAAAAAAAAAAAAAAAAAAAAAAAAAGAAAACAACAACATACAAGTGCAAAGTGCACAGCACATTTCTCTCACCACAGTGGCCTTCTCTAGAATAAGCACCTCTAAGTCTCAGCTGAGGACTTTTCTCAAGTATTGCACCAGACAAAAGTATCAGCCAACACAAGCAGGGCAATGGAAAGGATGGAGAAATAAATATGCAAGGAAAAAAGATTCTTCTTGGATTTTGATGAGTGTACTACATGAATGGGATCAAGGTAACTGGAAAACACTACAACCAAACGGAACAACAATTCCCAGGGGAAACCTCTATCCCAAGTTAAAATTCTTCTACCTGTACCCACTTCAGGCTGTCTGACTTGTTTTGCCATGCTGTCCTCTCTATCAGAGAGCCTGTTTGATTTCAGAAACGCTCAACACAAAAAAAAAACAGTTGTATCCCCATGTAAATAATAGAAATGCTTTTCTTGAAAGAAATATTTAAAATCCCAAGCCTCTGCAAAATGCTACAACAGGATTTACACATATCTTCTAGTTCTGATGGCATGACAATCCACTTTGAATTGGCTCCCATGGTAACCACAACATTAAGGTCTCCAGAGGGCCATCTTGCACACACACACAAAATTGGAAAGGATGTGTCTGTAGCTTTGCAGTTGAAGAGACAGAACACAAACTTGATTCAATGCAGGGAGTCTCTCCACAACACTACCCTCCTTTCAGCTAACGGGATTCAGAAAGATATTTCTTCCCCTTAGGAACGGCATTTAGCTCTCATGTCATCTCCAAGACAAGAGCACACACTTCTCTTTAGGAACTGACCCTTGCTACCGTCTTCCCTCAACACCCCAATGCAGTCTAACTGTAACACATGTACTTACATCATTTCACTAGGATCTTTTTGTTCCTCAGCAAGACCCTGCTTTGTAATTTCTCTAGTTGGGTTGGTGGAAGCCCAAGGAAGCCAAGAAATAAAGCTCTACATGTTTTTCGGTCAGGTGGAGAGCTAGCTGCTCTAGAGAAACACTGTAGTGTAGTCAGCCCATGGAAAGTCTCCTCCTCTCCTTCCTTTGCCATACAGATGACTCCACTCCTGAAAGCAAAGGCATCATTTGCTCACTCATATCACACCAAACTCCCCTTTCCAAGGGCATGTGCATCATCTCACAGTTTCAGCTCCCTCACTAATGATTTTTCTTAATTGACCAGTCTAAGCTGCTGCAAGATGACACAACATCATGCTCTTGCAGCACACTAATTCAGGAGCAAGGGAATGAAATACATCTCTCCTGCTTCATCAGCTTGAGAAGATGGAGACGTAATGACTAGACTGCAAGCAATGAGGCAGCACTACTGTTCCACCACACCACTGCGCTGTTCACTGCCACACACAAAAAAAAGTCCCCGTTTTTTTCATTTCCACCTGCTAGCAACTGCATTTCATGCAGGACTTGGTCTAATCAGAACTCAGAGATCCCCAAGGAAGGGAGCTGATTTAAAAACAAAACAAAACTCCATACTTAGATTGCCAGTAACTTTCTGACCTCTAGTTTGCTGTGGGGTACACACTATGACAGGGATCACAGATTTTTAATGCAAAAAGATCTCTTTGTGTAAGGAATATTTATCATCCCTTTCATGGAACAGCCCTTAAAAATTCAGATAAGCAGCCCTAGAAGAGGCACTTTCACAACATCCCACTGACTGACACAACTCCATTAGTGTCTCTCCTTTCCAGCCCACTGCGATTTATTACAGTGTCATACATTGCAAACTCAGATGCTACCAAGACAGAAAGAGGCAGGAAAGTAGTTTGAGTGAGACCTATAGCAATGAGAAGGAAGTGTTTTTCAGGAGAAAGACCAGAAAGTGATGGTTCACTCTTTGCCCCAAAAGACGTTATGTCTCTCAGCAAATCAAATCCTTTTGCTCATCTTCCAAACATATTTTGTCTGAGCTTCCAACTTCTAGAAAAGAGGCAGGATATAGCAAATGAATTACAGCATCATTAAAATGACAGTAACCTAGGAGTTTATACAGCTTTTACTTAAGGCTTCTGCTACACATCTGAGGAACAGGACGCCATCCAGGGGGACCTCATAATGTTCAACAAGGGCAAGTGCAGGGTCCTGCCTCTGGGTCAGGGCAAGCCCTGGTATCAATACAGGCTGGGGGTTGAGGGGATTGAGAGCAGCATTGCTGAGAAGCACTTAGGGATTCTAGTGGATGAAAAGCTGAACACGAGCCGGCAATGTGTGCTCACAGCCCAGGCAGCCAGCCGTATCCTGGGCTGCATCAAAAGAAGAGGGAGATGATTCTGCCCCTCTACTTTGCTCTGGTGAGACCTCACCTAAAGTACTCCATCCGGCTCTGGACCACTCAGTACAGGAAAGACATGGACCTGTTGGAGTAAGTCCAGAGGAGTGCCACAAAAATGATCAGAGGGCTGGAGCACCTCTGCTGTGAGGACAGTTCGGGTTGTTCAGCCTAGAGAAGAGAAGGTTTCAGGGACACCTTATTGCGGTCTTTCAGTACTTGAAGGGGGCCTACAGGAACAATGGGGACAAAGTTTTTAGCAGGGCCGGTTGTGATAGGACAAGGGGTAATGGTTTTAAACACAAAGAGGGTAGATTCAGACTAGATGTATAGAAGAAACTTTTTACAATGAGGGTGGTGAAACACTGGAGAGGTTGTCCAGAGAGGTGGTAGATGCCCCATCCCTGGAAACATTGAAGGTCAGGCTGGATGGGGCTCTGAGCAACCTGCTGTAGTTGACGATGTCCCTGCTCTTTACAGTGGAGGTTGGACTAGATGACCTTTTAATGTGCCTTCCAATCCAAAGTATTCTATGATTCTATGTTGAAAATAAGGGGGGGGGGGGGGGTCTATTATTTTTTATTCTACTTAACATTTATAGAAATTCAATTACCTACTTGTAGATAAAAACAATGCACACCATTCAAAGAAAATTACTATGAACACTACCCTTCCTTTGGGAAAGCATCTTGAAGTAGACGAGCCAAAGATACTTACGCAAGCAACAGGTATTTTTGATTCAGTTTCTCAGAAGTGAGAAACTGAAGAGAATTTTAAATTCCTGCCCATTTGGCAGAGCACAGGCCTCTTTCTGCTTCCCTCTCTCTCTCTGAGCCATGACATGGTAATTCACGAAGTGAATTCAAGCCCTCAACATATCTGCTATTTTACATCTGGTTCCTGTTATTTTAACCTCAGAAGCAAATTGAAAAAGGGGAAAAAAAAAAATCCAATTTCTGCTGATTGCTTATACTTTCCTAAAGTTCCCTTCCTTTGTTCTATCAGCCAGGTTATTTAGAGGGTATTACCCTAATCCAACAAAGAACTTAAGATTACAAGTATTTCCAGGGAAGGCAAAGGCTTTAATGGATCAAAATTTATTTATTAGAATTCATCAGCTCCTGCTTCATATCCTAACTACTCCACTGAAATACCCTAATAGTTTCATTATTATGCCTGTTGTATTAGTGGTAAGTCAGGCATAGAGCATGTACACTCAACTTGGGTGTTCAGTTCTACCTTCCTAGGGGCAACTTTTCATACATCAACTATCAGATTCTTCTTCCTTTAAACATTTACCACATCTTTTAACAATTGACATTGGGCCAGTTGCCTCTGAAGAACTAGCGGTCAGAGTGCACACGCAACATCCTGTCTGCCTCAGGGAATAACCAGAAAACTAGCAGTATAACACTTGTATAAAAAACAGCCAGTCTGCTGCTGCTCTCTGTCCTCACTACAGTCATGATTGCCCAAAGCAGACTTACCATCAGATAAGACAGGACCAGGCTCTCCTCAGTTACACCGTGGCAGTCCTACTCACATCACTGGGATTTTCTCATTTAAATCAGAATACCATGCAACTTTGTATGACCACGGACTTATCCAATGCAGTTAGAGAGCAAGATCTGCAAGCAAGTTAATGAGTTTGTAAGGGCATGTTAGTCACCAAAATAAACAATGCTCAAGGAAATTCCTACCGCTTTGTTTGTACTGTCGTGCATTGCCTGACCGAAGACCACATGAATTAGGAACAAATGGCATTAGCATTACAACATTCAAGAGAAATGCACGACAGAACAGAAAGGTTGCTCCTACATCACTGCTTGTTTTCTGTGTTTGACACCGGCTGTCAGTACTCCCACAGAACCTGCTCTATTCTGCTCGGGTTCCATCCCATACCAGTTACCCAGCAGGCAGGCCAGGAAACATCACCTCTGAAACAGAGAAAGGGGGCAGGGGGGGGATAGTACATAGTCCCTTAGTATTTTCTTTCTCAAAGTTATTTTGCAATACCTCCACAGTAGCTTCTGCTCCTTGCTCTCCTCCTTTAAAAAGAAAAAAAGCAAGCATTACCTTTGCCTGTGGGTGTCAAGGAAATAAACAACCTCAAAAGGTCAAGAGAAGCAAGACTTGGAAGCTCCAAGAGAAGCTCACTTGGAGCTCCTGTAGTTAATCCTATAGGAAAGGGACCATAGCTAGTGCTAGACAGCTGCTTACTACTACTGGAGCCTGGATCCCTTTTGCCAGCTCCTCATGAGACACATCCCACTCAGACATGGCTGTGGCAGGTTCCAGGTACCAATGCAAGCCAGCACTGCTATCCAAAGCAAAGACCCTTCCTGCCTTTACTGCACCTCCCTCCTGCTCCAGAACCACTCCCTCACATGGCTGTTTGTGTGTTAGGGTTTTGTTAAAATAAGCATCTTCCCCAGAACAAAACTCCACACAAAAGGGCCTTGGTAAAGAAACAGTCAGTCATTAGCACAGGACAGTCTGATAGGGGCAGGGGGGACAAATCTCCCCCCATGAAGAATCTCCTAAAGCTGAACTGCAAGTGCTCAAGTCAGCAGCCACACACAGATATCTCCAAATCTGACAAACATCTTCCTTTTCTCGTAGTTCTCAGGTTCCTCTAAATTTTCCTGTTACAAAATTGTACAAAGGATCTTGTTTTCTCACAAGAAGAGAAGAGGAGCCCAGAAACCGAAGGAACACAGCAGTGCAAAAAAATTTCAATGGGTTTCTTTGGACAAGTGATGTAGAATTCATGTACTAGTCATGGAGTGACAAGGTACCAAAATATATCGGCAGGAAGACAGTACTTACCCTCTTTATTTCAGCTTGTTCATTTAATCCTAGGCAAACAGGAATGTGAGACATTTTTCAAGCATTTCAGAAAGTAATAATAATAAAATATCTAGGTAACAAAGCTGGTTTACATTAAATAAAAAAAATTAAAAAAAAAAACCAACAGCAAAACACCAACAGCCTGGACTTCCTAGCAAAAAGATTAAAGTATGCAAGTAAGGGGGTGGGGGGAGGGCAAGAAATGGGATGTCACATACTACAAAGAAGAAAAACTATTGCATATTTAATGAAGTACAAGATTTTTTATTTGTAAACCCATCAGATTCTTAAAGCCTAACCATCTTCCTTCCCTCCTTTCCTAACCGTTCCCCTCTGTGATGGAAGGGGCAGCCCACACCACAACACCCCATTGCCCCCTAAAAAGGCTTCACTTCCTTTTCCAGGGGGACTGTATTCCAATTGTACAATACCACACCTGGCAGTTTATTAGGCTCTTCTCATCCCAAAACACCAAAACCAAATCAAAACTCCACACTTTGCCAAAGTAAAGAATAACAAAAGGTCCCATCTTGGAGTCTGTACTCCTGTGTGTCCCATGAAGCTTGCAAAGGAGCAGACCTGTCTACATAAGGAAACATGCGGATCCTGCAATTCCTGAACTGTTTGATTGGCTTCACTGATCTGGCCTCAGTGTTGGACTACACATGTTGTCTGTTGTTCCATGGCTGTACCAGTCAGTAGTCTGGAAGAAAGGAAAGGGGTGGTTGACATCCATGAAAATCAGAGAACATTCTTTATCTCAAGGAATGAGGGAGGACTTCATTCAAGGCAGTGCAAGAGAGTCACTGTCACTCACCAAAATAGCTTACAAACTTCATTGATTAAGGAACACAGTCTGATCCTGGTGTGAGTTTTGAACAAGAAAATGTTTGAGTAAGAAAATTTTATGCCAGACCACAGTCTAAAATTACTCATCTTTACCACAGCAGAAAGAAAACAAAGTTAAAATGCTGACAAAAATGTTGCTTGAGAGCTTCAAGTAACAGCAGCCTCAGACCTCTTCCTTACAGCCAAGACTGTATTTTGAAAAGGGGAAGAAAATGAGGGGGGAAAAGTCACACCACACATTCACAGAAGATGGTTCTGATCTGTCTGAAGGAGTGGCCAAACTTTGAGTATCTCCTGTCAAAAACAGACAAGGACACTCACACATACTAGGTTTCCTATGGTAGCATCAGTGCACTAAAGCCAGCTCTTTCACAAAGCTAGAGACAAAAAGGAGACTTGGGTGGGAAGGTGGGACCTCCACGTTCTGATAAATTTTATTAAAATTGGCTGACAGAGCATTATCAGCAACATTATCAGCACGGGGTGACTGTCTGCATGTGCCTGACAACCTCACACATAGCATGATCGTATAAGCTTAATTTTTTCAAATATAGTTTCCTAAGGAAACATGGGAGGGAAAGGCACTTTCACTGGCACTCCAAGCAAAACCAGAGTTTAATCTGGCACGTTTCATAAGTACTCAATTAGTTTTTAACTCAAGAACAGAAAAGAACAAATTAATTGACCAGCAAAGTCTTCGAACAAGCCTGGTACTGTGCCATCAAACGGAAGTGAGAGGAATCAGGCTACAAACAGTCCTGCTGCAGGGATCCAAAGTCCTCCTCTGCCAACACTTTTCCCATGGGACACCTTTTGTTCTCATCAAAAGAGCCAATATAGTAATTGCAAGAAAGACAGTAGATTTGAATGCATGTACAAAGAGAATTTCCAGCAGTCAAAATCCACACACACAAAATCAGTGAGCACGGGCACGGGCACACAGATTAGACTACCAAGTTGTCTAGCCCACACAAACATTAACCAAAGCACAAATCAGTACTGTAAAATGCTAAACAAAAGTAGATGATGAAAGCCACCAACAAGCTGCATTCTGAAGTCCATCTTTACACAGAAGGTTAACCAGAATGCGTAAGCGAGTGAACGTTTTCACTTCTGTGTGCGCAATATTCCCCAATGGTTTAGTCATTACAGTAAGAACCCAAGCCTGTAAAGATAGATCTGCCTAAGAAGCAGAACACTTCAGAGAGCGAAATTAACTTGGTGGCTAGCTTCCCTTCCCAAAGAATTGTATTAGACAATTATCTACAGAAGTCAAAAATCAGGCCAACGTTTAAGGGCCACAAGGGGAATAGTACAATGATTGCAAATGAAAAAAGCAAACAATGGCTAGGTGCTCGTATTTGTTTGAATCACGCACACAGTGGCATTCATAATGAATACTAATTTTGAGTTCTGCTTTATAAGGTATATTCCTAAAAGGAACTTATTTTCTAATTATGAGCTTCAGTGACCATGCACATTAAACAATGAAAACAAATGGAAGCAGATATTAATGTTGTGACAGTCCCATTATCTCTCAAGCAATGCATGAGGATAGAGCTGTTAGCAATCCTCATAGGCAAAATTTACTTGAAATGTCACTTTTATCCAAGTTCCTACAGCTGTCAGTTTATTCTCCTTCTATCCATACCAAAAGGAGGTAATTAGAGAAAACTGAATTAAAGATTAAAATTCTTACTTACCAAGAACAGCTATAGTTTAGAGATCACACCCCTAAAGTGTTCTTGCTAGCTTTTTAAAAGCAAAACCCCAAAACAATCACCCTCAAAATTCATTGGGAAAGGACTGGAATTTCTTCCTTCATGATGTTAAACTTCTAAGGGATTTCCTGCTCATTGTCCTCCTTAAAAATGCAAAAGCAACAAAGACTTGACCTTCTAGCCTCATGAGGTTCACATGGGCCCACTTCTCAAGCTTGTCCAGGTCTCTCTGGATGGCATCTCATCCCTCAGACATGTCAACCACACCACTCAGCTTGGTGGTGTCCACAAACTTGCTGAGGGTGCACTCAATCCCACTGTCTAAGTCACTGATGAACGTATTGAACAGTACTCGTCCCAATACAGACCCCTGAGGGACACCATTCATCACCGATCTCCATCTCAGCATTAAGCCATTGACCACTACCCTCTGATGTGGCCAACCAACCAATTCCTCATCCACCAAATAGTCTGTCCATCAAATCTACACCTTTCCAATTTAGAGAGCAGGTAGTGTGGGGACCATGTCAGAGGCCTTACAGAACTCCAGATAGATGACATCCATAGCTCTTCCCTTGTCCACTGATGTAGTCACTCCATCATAGAAGGCCACTAGGTTGGTCAGGCAGGACTTGCCCTTGATGAAGCCATGCTGGCTGTCTCAAATCACCTCCCTGGCCTCCATATTGCCTTAGCATAGCTTCTAAGACGATCTGTTCCATGATCTGCCCAGGCACAGAGGTGAGGCTGACAGGTCGGTACTTCCCAGGCTCCTCCTTTCTACCCTTTTTAAAAAGGGGTGCAACGTTTCCCTTTTTCCACTCACCAGGCACTTCACCTGACTGCCAGGACTTTTCAAATATCATGGAGAATGGCTTGGCAACTCCATCAGCCAATTCCCTCAGGATTCTGGGATGCATTCTCGTCAGGTCCCATAGACTTCTTGTACCTTCAGGTTCCTCAGGTGGTCATGAACCTGATCTTCTCTTTCAGTGGGACAGACTTAGCTCCCCCAGTCCCTGCCTTGAGGTCCAGCCACTCAAGAGGTGTGGGGAGAGAGGTTGCCAGTGAAGACTGAGGCAAAAAAGTTGAGTACCTCAGCCTTCTCCTCTTCTGTTGTTCCCAGTTTGCCAGTCTTGTTCATGAGGGGGGTACGCTCTCTTTGACCTTCCTTTTCTGGCTGGCATACCTGCAGAAGCTCTTATTATTATTCTTGGCATCCACTGCCAAGTTCAGGTCCAGCTGTGCTTTGGTCTTGCTGACTCCATCCCTACACAACTGAGCAGTGTCCCTATACTCCTCCCAGGATACCTGTTCCCGGTTCCACTGCCTGTGCATTTCCTTTTTGGCCTTTAGTTTGACCAGCAGGTCTCAACTCAGCCATGCTGGTCACATCAAGGCTCAGCTGAGTCCAACAAGCAAAAGCAGAAGTTTGATGATCAAGAGCCACAGCACACACAGCTCCCTAGACCGGGTTTTATTTCCTATTTTAATAGATGCATTAAGCAAGAATGAGAGAAGCGTGATAGTTTCTGAAGAGATTCACTTACAGCTTCAGCCTTGCAGCAGGTGAATTTCAAAGCCAAACAGTATTACTGAGAGCAAGAAAACACCACCTGATTTAGAAGCGGACAGGAAGTAAAAGATGTGCAGCCTATGATAAAGTTAAAGCACCCCCTTGCAAGACAAAACCACGTTACTTAATGGTTTTGTGCCTGCTGTATTACTGTTCTCCCAACACCAGAAGTTATTCCAGACAGATATCAAGCCCACAAACAGAACAAAAGCCCAGAAGTCTCAGAGGAGGTAAAACCTACTGTTTTATCAGTGGCATAACCTATAGTTACTTCCTAATGCAGCTTTAAATTTCGACACGCAATAACTGGCACAATACCAACATCGCAGGGCTGAAACCAAAAATAAAAATCTATAAGACGGCACAGAGGAATCATAGGCTTCTTCCAGGACATCACTCAGGACAGACACATGGACTAAGAAAAGTTATGTTTGGAAAACATTCAACTCATGCCTACAAAGGGCAAGCAGGAGACTTGCACTGAGACAACAGCAACACATTTCAACTGGGCGAGCAGGACTGCTCAGTTACTCCTGAATATCCCAAATGTTAAAGATTAACCTCTAGCAAGTCTTCCAGTGATTATACAGAATATACTTTCAAGGATAATAGCATGTGATGGAAAAGTATTCAGAGACAAGATATGTAAGACTTTTTGCCTTCTATGCACTGTTGCATCTTCTTGCCAGGGGTAAAGGATGCAAGCTGGCCATTGCCTTCTGAATTCCAGAACAGAGACACAAATAGCAGTAATACAGGCATATGCTTAAAAACAGGATTCCTATGCTGATTCATATTGAAGCTAGGACAGAGAATGACACATGATCTATATAGCATATTTCAAAAGTTTTGAACAAGACATCCAATTTACATTTCTTTTAATAAAAATAGATCTGCTTTATTCAGAACTGCTGCTATTCCTATTGTAGTTTGTAAGAAATGCAAATTCCCAGAAGAAAAATGCATTATTCACTTCCAATGTCTGAATCAAGAAAGATTTGCATATATTAGATTGACTCAGAGGCGAGTTCAACTAATGCCAATCACATGAAAAATTAACCCTAGGATCGAAACATTACACAATAGCAGTGACTGACGCCATTTTAGCAAGAGAAATATTTTGACCTGTCATATGACACTCCCAACATATAAGGGTTTCTTTTCCGATGTGAGCACATAAATGTAACCTAGCAACAGCCAGAGTCTGTACCCTCTTTCACATGCATCTGACCCCAGCAAAGCACATCTTTTGTCCCAGATGCTATCAGGTTTTCCTGGCAGCAAGTAGTAAGAGAACAGTGCTCCCAAGAAAATTATGAGCTACACACAAATATAAACATATTAAAAAGGCAGAATATATTCCAGTAGATTAAAGGTTTTGCCAATTTAGTTTTTAGTCTAGTGTTCTCGGAGCACTCAATATATATAACCAAAACCCTGCTTAGCGCCAGGAAGGTTTACTGGCACTTCATTTCAAGTCTAGGATTGCGATCCTGCTTTTTGTTTTGTCTCCTCCACTCAGGATCCTGAGCTCCATCTCATGGTGACTGCGGCCAAGGCTGTGCCTAGCCTCCATATCCCCAACCTTCCTTGTTTTTAAGTATGTATGTAAGCAGAATGCCTTCCACTTTTGCTCTACACTCTTGTTCACAGCGCTTTCTTTCCCCTCACCTAGCTCATCACACACACAGCCCAGATGAGCACTGCTAGCCTTATCCAAATTATTCCCATTAACCAGAAGCAGAAGCAAGCTGTCTAAATGCAGCCCATCTTGTAAAGCAAATAAGCTGTTCCCAAGGACACCCATCACCCACATCACTAGCATTTTGGGATGCAGTACTTTGGCCTAGACTGTAAGTATCATATGTGCCTCTGGAACACAGCTTCCAGTTTAGTTTTATCCAAACAGGAATCAAATACACACTCTGAACCTACTCCATTATTCAAATTTAAGTGCAGTAAGGTGGGATGATCAGGAGAATTAGCTCCAAAAAATGCACTCCTAATGCAAATTAACTGTCCAACATCGGTGCACACACAGAAACCCATTGTCTAATTCACACTGCATTTGTTGCAAATGGCCAGTACTACACACTTGGAAGATGCAAGATGATCTGCAGAAAGCAATGTGGGCCACCCTGAACCCAAGGAACTCTTGTAGTAATTCCCAGAAGTTCAGTACCTGTTCAAAACCCCCAAAACACAAAAAGCTTAGTATCTTTTCCAAAATACTTGTTTAAAAGTGACTGAAAGAAATTATACCAAGTAGTGTATTTTAATTTTTCTACCTCAGTGGCATCTGAATTATTTTCATTGTTAAGACATAGAAGTACTTGTTCTTGAAACACATCAAAGGACACAATCAGGTTAGAAATAAGAAGGCACACTAAGTAGAAGTCAGGTTGAATAAAGATAAATCTTTGGCTACCAGTCCAGTGTTTTACTTGCAGCATTAGGCAACACTTCGGCAAGCACAAAAATGTATATGCTAATATACAATGCCCAGTCCTCCAAGCAGATATCTTGCTGGGGTTTTTTTACAGCAAATTCTGCCAAAAAGGGCTTGAAGGCCAACGTTAGTGTTTTCTGTGTGCATTCTGACTATACAAAAAGTGCACATTAGCATACACTTTCCTAACTATCCAAAGCTAAAGGTTAGTAGGAAAAATATTTTTATATACACATATGGGGGGCAGTGTTTGTGCTCATATATATAATATAGCATTGGGTGTTATACAATCAACTGAAAATCAGGTACGTATTTCCATGCTCAAAGGTCAGGTCTTCAAGAATTCTTACTCTCTACTGGACAGACTTTCTGCAACAGCTAGATCCAGAACGGAGTGCTTCTTAAGTTGCACACTTCAATAAGAACATCCATCTTTGAAAATCTAAATGCCTCAAAAAAGCAAGTGATTGGTTTTATGTATGTATTTTCAGATGAGGAAAATAACAACGACTAAAAAGCCTCTTTTAATAGGTATCTTTCTTTTTATCCAGAAGTCAAGCTTATCTCCTATCTATGGATACACACATACCTTTGAGAAGCAGTGTGAGATCCCAATTGTAAGCGTAAAGAAGGAGAATCTATTCTTAATGACTTGGGCTAGCGGTTTCAAATGCCTTGACCCGGTGCCTTAAGAAGTGGTCAGTAAACCTACATATATTAAGAAAACCGTTGTTGGTACTTTTCAAAAGAAGTGGTTGTAAGCCAAAACGGCAAGAAAAATCCTTTATGAGGTCTTCCTCACCCTACTCTTTTCTGGTTTTCCCTAACTATTAAACGGTATAAGGAAAATAGATGTCAGCTGCATTAATGGCCCTTTTGTATGGGAATTCAGTACTGAAATACTTTTTTTTGAAAAAAAAAAAAAAAAAAGTCAAATCTGCAGCCTGGGGCAATTTTGGAAACCTAAGCAAGACATTTGTAAACCTTCCTCCTCCAGACTTCGTGTCAATCCACAGGTATTCAAAAACACGGGAAGAAAATCCCAGCTTCTACTAGAAACCTGGGATTGTGCTTATTTTCATTCCATTTATTTGCACACCCAAGTTCAAAAATTCTCCAGCTGGATAGACATAACAGAACAGCCATTTCCAGAGAACAGCAGCTAAAATATATAACACACCAAAGATCAAAAATCAGCAGACCAAAGAGTGCCACACAAGCCTGTGTACCCATCAGTAAGTACCTGGGAGGCTGGACTAAGTGCTCAGGAGACCCAGACTCCATTCCCAGCTCCAGGTATGCTACAGATACTCCCTGCCCATCTTCCTCCATTCAGAGGACATGTTCCCAAGGACCCGAGCTTTCTTTCCTTGTGCAGTGCCTTAATGCCACAGGGTCTCCAACAACCAGCAGAGCAAAGTCTAATTCCTTCCTCTTCGTGCCTGCAACAGGAACAGGCTGACACAAGACTGCAAGCCATCAGTAACTGTAAATAAGGTAGAAAAATACATAATTGAGGCAAATTAGATTTGGAAGAAAACATTGAAGGGAAAGGAATAACACAGCACTCTTCATCAGCCCAGACATCACTTAGTCATGATCTGGAGTGTTCACACCTGCTCCACTCTGTGACAAACTCCCACAGCTCTGAAACGCACTGCAGCAGCACCCCAACACCTCTCCTTCTGCCAAGTCTAAGCAGCGTAACAGGATCATTTTGTTATTCAAGTTCTCATGTAGTTAATCACTGTAACACCTTCAAATCTCTATGGTATATTTCATGCAGAACATCTGCACAAAGTAAAGCAGCCTCGTGCGTCTGCCTCCACCAGCCCAGTGCAAACTCCTGAGCTGCTGAACACTTAGGAAATCTTGCCACCAGACAGCAGTGAGCTTGGGCCTCTGATACAGCAGGCCTCCTTATTTATCTGCATGGTTACACAGTCATTTGGGCCTATTAACAACCCTGTTCTGGCCACCGTTTCCTTTTTTTTTGATCTGTTATATCACAAAGACCTCAGTTCAGAGAAATATTTTGACGTGTTGCTCTGCCTTGGCTAAGCCAGACCAATGCAAGACAGATCTTTCCTATTTCAGATTGGAGGCAAGGTGTTCAAGGAAAGAGACCAGCAAGGACCTAGGAGGAAATTCTCCATGGACTCTGTGGGTACAGGGCATCTATAGCACACATTTTGAAATCCCTTTGAAGTGCTGTTCTGTGTGACTTCATAGATTTGAAAACCCTTTGGAAACACACATCTGAATACTAGGCTGAATTGGGATTGTCAGTACTTTGCTGAGTAGGGACCCAGATTACAGGAGAACAAACGATACAGGATCTTTATTTTCTGTATCTTGAAAATTCCTTCACAGTGCCCCTGTCTTTCACCCCCTCAGCAGTGGCTATTTATCTGTGTTACATCCACACAGACCTGTTCAGTTCAGCTCCTACTCTATGGGTTTGGCAGGTGATACAATTGTTTTGATTTGTTGTTGTGATATTTTCAACTATCTAAACAAAAAAGTTTATACTGCACCTTCCAACAGCCAAATCAGGCCTTTATTTGAGACACAGTGGTGATAAGAAACTTCAGCAGCGTAACCCTTCCTCACTAATTACAGCTGCAGACAGCCACGTGGGTTGGTGCCAGTAAAATGTAAGCTTCTGCTTTCATGGAAGTGAAATAACCTCCATAGACTGAAAATGAAGAAGGAATAAACAGAAACCAAGGTCGGGTCTTGTAACTCATATTAGTACCTGGATGTGGTTGAGTGTTGAAAGTTTCCAAGGCAAGACAAGGGGCAGATTTAAAAACATCTTTTTGAAACCGCAATGCGATTGCCAGATTCATGGTTTTCAACCCTAACTGTTCCAAGAGTCATGGGTTCCCCATCTTACTTGGTCAGACATCCATAGCATGGAAATGACAGCATTAACATGATTCCCAACTCCTAGTCTTCTGCCACAGACTGTGAACCTCTATCCTACATCCAAATGGTCTGGGCAAGCACAGAACCACCCCTCCCATGTATCCAGAACTGGTGTATTTATCCAAGCCAAACACTCTGGCTGTATCTACACATCAACTTGTAACCGAGTTTGTAATGAATTTTTGGCAGGGCCAGCTATGAACATTACACTTGTCCACACATCACAGCTAACTGCTTAATTTATGAACAGAGCCCTAGTTTATGTTACTGCAAGCCTAAGCCCTGTACACAAGCCACTAAGCAGCTGATCAAAATTATTTTGGCTGCACAGTGAGAAAACTTTCAGCTCCCATATACCTGTAAAGCATGCTGCTCTGCATAGTATAGAAAATTATTATCCAGCAGCTGATTTGCAGTGTGTTTTTTCTATCCTTTGCAGCAGTTGAGTGCTGCCATCAAAGCAATTCAGGAAAAAAAAAATTACTACTATTATTAAGTCTTGAACATGACACACCCATCTTCACTCATCTTACTACAATCACTGTTGGAAATCTCTAAAATCAGTTAATCCCAGGCCCGGGGCTTGTTCCACCAGACATCCCTCAGCTAAGCACTGAGTGAGTAATACCCTGATCGCTCCCAAAACTTACCAATACCACCTCAGGTAGGCTCAAATCACAGCTTGTGTCCAGCAAAATTCTATCTCACCATTTATGCACCATAAAAGTACGCTGAAGTCTGCGACAAAGAGCAAACAAGCAAGTGATGGGACCAAACAACGTGTCTAGCTGCTGGCAAGTTTACCTACTTAATGACAAAACACTATTCAGCATAACCATGTACCCACTC
>NW_009649309.1:662712-678597 GCF_000708025.1 Charadrius vociferus
TTACACTGCAAATCTTCCATCAGGTAAGTTAGTAACAGCAAAGAAAGCTACAACACTGATACCATCACTTGCGAACCACTAAGATGTCAATGCTCCTAAGTGGTTGTAAGATGGAAAGAAGGATAGAACTACCATACAGAAACAGACATTCATATTTTGGTTTTTTTTTTTTTTTTTCCTGGCCTAGATCTATGGAGAATTAATTCAATTATTTTTTTGCACTACTGAAAATACTACTGATTAACCAAACACAAAATGCTGTCTATTATAGCTGTGTTCTTTCCTTCTCGTTCAAAAGATATTAGCCACAGTTCAGATACTTGTGTGTATAAATTCAGCCAGGCATGTTTAATGAAAGCTTTACCTTCTATTACGGCATTTTTGAAGTAGAGAGTAGGCTACCTTACACCCTCCCGGCACCATAATGAAAAAGCAACTCTTGCCATGGAGTTGAAGAAAATACTGTGGCTAGCAGAGCCCTGTTGAGGGACAGATTAATTATCTACTTGAGCGTGCATGCAAGAGTAAGCTTGTCGCAGCTAAGGGAAAAAAGAAAAAAGCCAATCATTTAGGGAAAGGTAGCAAAGCTGCTGTGCTAATGTTCTCCTCCCTTAGACCTTCTGCACAGCTCAGTACAACAAGAGAGGTATGGTGTTCAGAAACAGTAATAAAGCCAGATCAGGCTGGGGAATTCACTGCCCTTTAAATGGGACAAGACAGGTACTACTCACAACGCACAGTGCTGCCTTACACACAGTGCCACCCCACCACACAGTGCCACCCCACTCCATTTTCAAGAGTGGGGAAGCCACATTCTGAGCATCCAACCTAGAAGGGAACACAATGCCCTTCAAAACAATAACAAAACTACGGCCACAAACTGCATCCTAAAACAAACATAGCCAGAGTGCCAGCTTTCTAAGGACTAGATGTTGCCTGGAGCTCTGCATAGCCCAGAGACACCCAGTGGTTGAATCGTTACATCACAAGCATGTATAATTAAGGAGAAGGTTAGGGAGGCCGACCTCCTAGTTCATTTATTTAGTACAATCTTAGATTGACATGATGCTGCTCTGCTCACCTCTGCTTTCAGACTGGGGGTGGGAATGGATAGGGAGGTCTCAGAAAGAGACCCGATTCTTAATGAGTGAAAACGGCAAGAAAGTTCAGAGAAAGGAGGAATCTGCAAGATTTCACACCAAGCTTTATGTTGTGCCTGTAGATGTCACTGACATTCTCTGGCCCTTCCTGTGCTCTGCCATTCCTCAGCAAGTCCCTGCAGGCAAAGCTCTGCCTTATTTGAGGTCTCTGGCTGAGTTTGGGTAACCATTACTCGAAGTCTTTGATAGGGCAAGTGGTATGCTACACTGAAGGTCAAATGGCAGCTAAATGTTCCTTGTTGAACTACTACCCTTGCCAGCAGCAGCAATGCTTCCTGGCTTAAAGGAGACTTAATGACCCACAACAACTCAAGATCAAGATAGATGTGCAAAACAAAAGTAAGGCATCACCCTTCACATTACTAGCAGAATAGGACCAGACTGTATACTAGAAAAAAGAGAGAAGGAAAATAGATCAAACTTGAGACAAGCTTTTAGCAGCTCTACAAAACTATAAGCAAGAGTTTCATTTAAACCCAAGTAGCAGTGAAGCTGCAAAAGGTGGCATGCACAATGGATCTCCCATGCGCTGCATGGGCTCTCCAACACTAGGCTTGACTCCATCCAACCCAGCTTTAGGCATTCGTGAAATATCCAAGTTGGGCAGATCATCATAGTCCGCTTCCTCTACAGTCAATGGAGAGATAGACACCTCTTCCCACTAAGATGGAAGCCATCATCTAGACAAAAGGATCTCTGCACCTCTTATTTTAGACCATTCAATTAAGTGGCATAAATCCAAGCCAAAGTGTATGAGGAACAGCTAGATTATACAGGACCAACTAAACAGGATTAATATCATGCTCCCTTACTTGGCCTGCACTATTGTTAAATCTGAGAGGCAAAGCTCAATTCAGATGACAGTAAGTGGTGAAAGCACCGTAATCTCCAGAGAGAGACAGAAATGCATATTTTGAGCTTCTTTGTGGCTCCTTCTGGAAAGCAGCAGGGGAAACACTGTTTACAACCCATACCACATGCATAAAGACAAATGCAACCTTCAGTCAAGTTCCATCAAAGAAAACTCTTTTTTTCTATAATTGAATGATCATTTTTTCTAAGGAAATGGTGCTTTTTGGAAATAGCAACTGTATCATAGCAAGGGACAAACATCAGGGAAAAGTAATAGGTCAAGTGCATGAATGGGTGACCTTACTGTGATCATTCTACCATCAGAGACCTAAGAATAATCTAGTTCTCTGAGAGAAAGCACAGAAATACAGCAGCACCAGTAACTCAGAAATACTGCAGTGACTCACTTGTGTTCAACCAAGTATCAACTCAGATGCTCAGGGGAAACAACGACGGCATCAAACAGGTCACAAGCCAGCTAAGTGGATGCAATATGGCAGCACAACCTGGACTTGAGCCATAGCTCATTTCACTGACTTGCTGGGCACCTCACTTCTCACATCTCAAAATAAGCCCTCTTTTAGCAGAGGTTTGACCTACAGGTGAACATTACTGATAACCAGTAGGTGTTCTCAGAATACAAGCTGATCATGGCATACTGGTGACAAAGAAAACAGTACAAGGAGATTCAGGTTCCAACACCCCCAACCCTAATACACATACACAAAAAGGAAGTGAGGGAAACATCCCAAATATTGCAGGAAAACTCACAGACAGAGCACCTGTATAAACCTGAGAAAACAGAGAGCAGGCAAGGCTGATCACCGAGAACAGCACGACTAATGTGAAATGAGAGAGCACAAACAAGCTTGGAAGGCCTGAGGTCTTCTCTCAAGCAGAGGGCAGCATTCAGGATCATGTTTGCCCCCTTAAATCACACTCTATCTGTTCTTGTACTCTGCTATCAGAATTGGCAAAAAAAAAAAAAGAAAATAAAAGAAGAAACAGGTAAGGGACAGAGCTAGGTCAGCTGCAGCCCCCTTCTCAGCTGCTCAGAGATCCAGCTTCCAGTATTTGCCTCTCTCCTTCAGCCCTGCCCATGCAATCTCCTTTTAGCTATCCCCATATGACTCAAATTTGAGGCACTTGCTCCACACCGCTGTGCATACAGAGACACTGACACTCACACCATGTTCTACTTCGTCAGTGACATATATAAGCAGCAAAAAATTAAGAGGGAAGGTTCCTCCTCCCTCCCTCCTCCTGCGTCATTAGAGCCTCATCTTTTGCTCTGCGAAGCTTTTAAAAAGAGAAAACAGATCTGAAATTAAATGGGAGGGGTGTAGAGTCTGGAACAAAATACCGTATGTGCAATGCCTCTTCTCCTGTTCTGTGAACTGCAAAAGAAAACAGCACCTCCCCTGACAGAAGCAACAGGGCTGTCTTAAGTAATTGGTGGATGAGGGGAGAGGAAAGGGGCAAGAAAAACACGTATTATCCACACTTCAAAGAAGAGCCCCTTTTAGCAGCCATAAGTAAGAAAGTTGCAGAAGTGACAGCTTTGCTGCCTCCCTGCCCAGCTGGCTCTGCGACGTGCCTAGAAGCAGCATCCAACACCACAGGAAGGGCTGGCTTTGTTTTCAACACTATTGGCCAGTGGCCTTATACACAGGATTACAGAACGTTGCTTTCCTCCCAAGTTGTGATGGGGCAATTTATTTTCATTGGCACAAGCAAAGAAGGACAGCCAGTCTGATCCACTCTGCAGCAGCAGGACACTGTGAAAGGCAATTTACATGTGTACATCATACAGTCATAACACAGTGTGCACATTACACACACCCTGTCTTAGAAGGAAACCTTCCAAGGGAGACCTTTGATTTCTGAAGATAAATGGACACATCTACAGTCAGAATCTTCAGCCTTCGATCCCCATCATCCATGTGTTGCTACATCAAAGTAAAACCTTGGTTTGGCTTCCTTCTTGACTTTCAACTCCCCATTCCCTCATATTTCCACAGCAGTCTGCCCTATAAAGTCACAAAAGGATTTTCCCACCCTGTTTATATTATCTCCTCCTTGTTACACCAGTCCAGTCCATGCCACTCAGCACAAGTTGCAGGCCAAGTGCTGGGTGAACATCTATCACACATCAGTGATCCTTGCTGACATTAAGGCTCAAGGGCAGCTATTAAAAGTCAAGGCCAGACTAGTGAGCAGCAACTTTCTGCGCATCTACAGTGATGCAAACTGTACCACAGTAAATCTAGAAACTACTAACAGTCATGCTCTGCTCTCATCATCTGCACACACACATGCATTTACACACACAGGTGCTAAATACCAGCCTGGCTTTTTGCATACTCTGTAACTTCTTCCTTTCCCAGTCCCTCAAATCTGTTATGTCCACTCTAACCCTTCAGAGTTAATAAACAATGAGGCAGCTTGGCATACCAGATTTCAGAAAAGCTTCTTTTTCACCCCAATACTTCCAGCTTTCAGTCAGTCCCTTACGCCACAGCTCTTCCAAACTGTGGCTCAGAAACATCTCCCATGACTTGTTTGCCAATACCAACGCAGCTGACCAAATGCTTAGCTCTACTGGACTCCTATCCTATGTGAATCTTCAAATACTTCAAATCAAAATTAGAAGTCCCAAATTAAAAACAAACAAACAAGCACCAAACACAAACAACTTAAATGACTGCTAAAATCATCAATATATCAGCTGCAATAGCAACATTTTGGAGAGGACTTTTCTGGGGCTTTTTATTATTACTATTACTATATCTGCAGAAGGCAAGCCTAGAAAAGAGAGAAATAGACGGAACCAAGCCCTGCATCCAAGCAAGCTCGCTGCAAGCAAATGCAGACACGTTTCAGGGCTGGCAGAACACTGTGCTGAAATGAAGTAGCATTGGTTCTGACAGAAACACAATTTTTCAGATCTGGTATGAAATCTGTAATGCATGCCACTGAATAAAAGCCTCCATAGGCTATACAGCAGCACCTAAATATTTGTCCTACTGCTGTTCATCCATAGCTGGCACACATTCAGAGACTGCAAAGACAAAGCCAAACCAAACCTCAGACTGACTTTTCTACCTCCAATTTGCATTGCACTTTTCCCTCCAGGGATCTCGCATAGTTTGGTTTGGATTCCATCCCAGCTCAGTCCCGAACAGAGAGATGTATCAAACAATTTCAATGCACCAATACATCTCATTTTAAATTTAAGTATTTGAAATTACTTTGAAGGCACATTCTTCACATTTCAATACTATTCTGGATAACTTTTTAATCCACCCATTTTTTACTAAGTGGTTAGAGTATAGTGCAATGGGACTAAAGTAAAAACAGAAGACTGCACCAAGACAGACATCCACAGAATGAAAGCTGCTCGGGTGGAGTAGTACCTTCCCATGGGAAATGAAAACTTTGCCACTAGCTATTCAAAATCTGGTTTTATCAAACGCTGTCCACCATGAAGCATGACAAAGTCACAAGCCAGCAGCAAAAAAAGGGAGCACCATGGGGCAAGTAAGCTAGTTCTTATAGTGACTTTCTGGTGACTTTCTATAGTTCTTCTGGTGGCTTTCACCCCTTTCACTGCAGAGGCAAATAAGGGAACAACAAACTGCCAAATGCTTTGAGGATGTGGGGCAAATATGCAGGGTCAGAGCCAACTGTGCAACTTATACAAACACCTGCCCAACAGAACTAGTCACCAACAGGCAAAGGCAGGGTTAATACATATACTCAGTGTGTGTATGCACATATATAGTTATACATACACTAAGGAAATACCACAAGGAGGGGTCTTCAAACCCATTTTCCTCACTGTAACAAGTAACTTAGGCAGCAGTAAAGGACAATTGGCTTGTTCACGGCAGCACTCACCATCAGAATCAGTACTACGCACAGTAAATGGGGCTTTCAGGTGCCAAAAGCCACAGGGTGCAAAAGCAGTCTGACTGTGGATGAATCATTGCTAGGACTGAATCTGCAACAGGTAAACTAGGTGCACGGAGAAAGAACCATAGTAGAGGAAAAAAGGCCAGAAAACAAGGCTTATTAAACTGTAAACGCTTTGATACAGAGAATCTTGTGTGTTCTTATATTGGCCAGAACAATGGTCCACAACTGGTTCTCCTTTCATAATACAGTACAAAGGAACCTGAAACCATTATTGTCTAGCAATGGCTCATCATGGGTTCCATGAATAAAGGATTTGGCAATAACCCAGCAGCCACAAGGCTTATGACAGCTTTCTCAGGAACTTATGAGAATTTGACTTCTTTCCAATAACTCCCTTAGGCTCCCAAAGGAATCCCCAAAAAGCTTTTCAAGCCCTAGGAGTCGGGCCAGTTGACAGCAAAGAGGATACCCAAAAGGCACTGCAATGACAATCCTGCAGCAGAGCAGGAATACAAGCAAGCAATAAAACTGATGCTAAACAGGTCCGCAACAAACTGGTCCTAACCATAATTTAAACAGTAGGGCACTGCCAAAATGAAATGGTCATTTACTGACAGAGAGAGCAAAGAAACATAAAACCCCAATAGAACAGTAAGAGATCACAGACAACTTTCAGAAAACAAATTCTTCTTAAGCCTACCACTGCATCTAGATGAAGAAATCTCTTCTACTTCTCAGCATAGCACTCGGTGTCCTCACCTCTAGCAGAGGAGCAGAATCTTCTGGGCAGTTCTTGCTTTCTGGTATAAAGAAATATTATTCTATTATCCATTTTCCAAGTAAGAAATTTTCTTTTGTGTGTGACAGAAAAGTCCTCGTCATCCCACGGTCCCTTTTCTCCAGATGTCCTGATTCACTCTGACAAAGGTAGAATGCCTAAGCAGCAGTACAGGCAGAGCGCTGCAGTACAGCCCTAGCCCGCTACCACTGTGGCTGAAGCTAGGAATCCTTGAAAGAGGGCATCGAACTGGCACTTCTCTACAGCAGCAACAGCTCTTCTGTGCTCCACAAACTCCTTCTTGATCTGTAAAGTGGCTGCACATATGCTGGGGGGAAAGCCATTCTTTCACCCACATACCATTTTATTCTGCAGGATAGAAGGGAAAGTGTATTTTTTCAGCATGCATTTTAAGACAACTGAGCATCTCTGCTTTAAACTGACACCACACAACGGACATGTAGCTCAGAGATGCAGAAAAATACACCTCCTTTGCAAAAATGCAAATACATCCAAATATACCTCTGGCCCAGAGGCAAACAGGTAGCACTCTTTGTGTAACACCGCACATGGCTAACATTCACCCACATGACAGATAAACCACCGCATAATTCAGTTATTACAGAGCTAAGCAGAATCCACGCACACACATACACACATTCATCTTCAGAGGTTTCTCAATACAAACAGAAAAAGCTATCTTTCACAGAATACAAGCACTTTCTTTAATATTAAACTTTTTAGCTTCTCTACAGAGAACGGCAAATGTCATAAATCAAGAAAATAAGTGAAGTAGCTTCACAAGGTCATACAAGAGGCCTGTGGGGAAAAAGCCCTGGCTGGGGGCTTGTCCCAGGAAGAGAACCCATGTCCATTTGCTCAGCGTGCCGCTCATCAGGTCAGGGGGGTGCAGGGTGGAAAGATGTCTTTGTTTTATGCTTCCTTGAGAGAACGCCAGTTTAAGGAAACAAAATAATTTGGGAGTCCTCAAAATACTCAGCATATCCTAACGGAGATGGGGAAAGTGCTCTCTAAATAGTTTTGGGGAGAGCAGAGGCATATACAGTTAAGTACCATTTTAGATCAGGCAGGGATTTGAAGGCAAGCTGCAAACAAAACTGCAACCTTGATCTCAATGTTCTTTTTACTCAGGCCAAAAATGAATGCAAAACCCCAACCAAACCCATCAGTCCCTGGGCACAGCTCAAGCAGCCTATTGTTCCAGCAGGACTTATCAATCACTACAGACAACCCTCTCTGATCAGGTCATATGATTGAAGGCTTTACTTTATTATTCCCTCACACCACCACCAAGCAAAGCAGCAGCAGCGTATCAGATCAGACAAAAGAACTGCTGCCCTTCAGAACAGACTCCTGAATAACGGCTCCCTGATGTGCACGTGTGTGTGATTTAGCTGTGTGCAGTGGGAATGCAAGAGTAACATGCCACGTGTGCCATTACTTACTGAGTTTAAAGAGGCAACGTAACCGAAAACAACCAGGACATTCGGAAGTCAAGTTGGTCTTGTATCTTGAGTTTATTAAAACTCCGTGATTATTTAACCTAGTGTGTTGCAGCATTCCCAAGTACTATACGTGTGCTGAAGAGTGCTAGAACTGAAGGGTAGAGGCAAGAGATGATGGAAAACTCAGCAAAAGCCAGCTCTGTACTGCTTTGTCCCAGCTGCAACATACTGTGTTTCACCAGTGTGCCCTGGTGCCTCAGGGCTTCTCTGCAGCAAGCTGGAGACCCTTCCTCAGCTTTCTAGTCCTGAGGCTACTACACCCCACAGTTTCCCAACCCTCTGCTACTCCAGTACCACTGTGTTGTGATTAAAATGCTGGAACTGGCTCCTGAATGAAAAAGAAATTCACCTGCAAGGAAAACAGCTTCAAAATCTGTATTCATAAAGAACATTTGAAGAAGGTAGAGGCTTCTCCCCCTTTACCCACTGAAACATAACAGTTCTTGGTCCTTCATACAAAACATGCTGTAATTTCTTTCTTTCCTGCAGAGCAGTCACTGTGCATGTGTCTACCACTGTATTACCTCAATATTTTTTTCAAGAAGCGCTTCTCTAACAAAAAGGAATTCATTCGTACAAAGCAAACTGTATTGCTTCTGCAAAATTTCATTTGAGAGTCCACAGTTAAAGTGCAGGACCCCTACGGTTACCAGTTCTGCAGCACGATAGCTTCAGCATCCCTTGTGAGATGAAGCATGTCACCTTAATGCATCCTTAAGGTGAGAGAACGACCAAGCTGATTGGCTTTATCACCCTAAGGACACACAAAGTGACATACTTAATCTGATGAGAGACGCTAAAGCAGTGCCTCTTAATATTTTATGAAACATTTGGCTGTTTTTAATTTTAAAAACAGCAGCTCAATAAACAAAGCAATGGAACGTTCCCTGTGGATGGCACAATGGTAGGTGCACAGCAGCCCACTCAGATGAGTGATAACATGATATCCCAAGCATCGACTCTATCCTCGTCCCCACGTCCACGGTGGAAGCACTGTACACTGGGAGGTCTCAGACTCTGCACACTAACACAGACTTTTCCAGAAATAGCTGTCTTTCACCAGGATGCTGCACATAGCAGGGTGCAGCTTTAGAGCTGGTTTAAGATATCCAGCTTCCATACAGGACCTTAATCTGGACACAACAGGCTGACATGCCCAAGCTGAGTAAGTGGTTTTAATCAGAAAAACTGCATTTTCTTTCTTAACTGATCAGTTCTGGAACAAGACTACAGCTGCAGACTTTCATGAAACAAAGTGCCAGCATACCACTGTATTACTATTGCACACTTGCTTTAAGCTTACCTACTTCCTTAAGTAGCCACTACTGGCCACTGTCAGAGACAAGCTACTCAGCAAGACGGATCTTTGCTCCTACTTATAACCACCATCTTTTACTCCCACTCCCATGAAGGCTTGCAAGATCCAAGACTGGCCATAAGACAGATGGAAGGAAAAGCTCAAGCATCATGTTTAAATGCAGACATAAGCGTGCCCAAAGGATAGCCTTTAGCAGAGCCTGCTCTTTAATTCTTTGTTCCAAACACATCCATCATCACTTATGAAAGCCTGAGAGATAAGACTTCAAAAATAAGTTAGAAAATCCCCCCATTCCTTTTCATTGGAGTTCAGAGACTCATAGATGAGTCAAACTACTACAAGAGGACCAGCTTGCTGCAGCCTCTTTAAATAGAGATAAATCTTGATGGGAGAGGACCTGCTTATACACCCAGAGGAAAAAGTTCCCAGCCAAAGACAGAAAGTACATCAGAAACAAAAGCACATCCATGAGCTCAATGGGAACGCACATACTGCTTTCACCACAGAAGAACAAGACCTTTGGGCTCCTCCCTTCAATTGACAAGCCCTGGCCTCACCTCAACTTCACAGTCCATCCTTTACTCTGGAAGGAAAGATTCTACAGAAATGAAAAGCATTATCCCAAGAAAGGGGATTATTTTGTCATCTGAGGACACTTGCATGGAAAAGCAGAGCTGATGGGCAGCTCCTGTGATCTTTCTGATTAAAATGCTGCCTCAGGATATTACTCTCCCCCCCCCCAACATGAAACAGTCAATTAGGCTGTGATATATTCATGTAATAAAGGCTTTTTCTTATAAAATATGTCAATCCAAGACTGGCAAACATTATACTTTTGCCTTGAAGTGACCTTACTGAGAACAAACATGACAGATAAAACCAGTTCCAAACTAGTTAAATACTGACATCTGAGGAAGCAGAGAAGCAAGGGAGTAGACAAGTGTTTTTTTCCAATCCCATCTCAGTGCTTTTTAAATAAAATAAAAAAAAAAAAAGGGGTGTAGGGGGGGTTAAGGATGATAAGATATTTCCATGAAGGGCTATCTTACCTTTGCATTATTGATTTTATATATATGTACAAGTATACACATGTATGTACACATACCTGTACGAAACTACACTCACCCACCACCTCCAGTAACCTCTACAGGTACGACTGCATATTAAACCAAACAGCACCAAATTCTGCATATGCCATTGGACACAGTGGTGTTCAATGATCATCATGATGACATGATCATCAACAGACAGTTCTTAGATCAGGCTTTTATACTAAGGAACCTTATACCACATAAAAAAGGTCATTAATAAAACAAGAACTGCCTTTGTGGAGTACCCATCCCTAGCCAGAAGAACACCTCAGCAATCACTTCTAAGCACAACCAGGATCACCATGAAAATACAGATGCTCCAGCTGTGCTTCTCCATAGCAATGCCCTGCCTCCAACGGCCCAATGTGAATGGGAGGACACCCGAAATAGCACTAACATACACAAGCAGCAGGAAAGGCTCTATACATATTAGAAAGCTGCTAAACACCACCCCTGCTCACCATCTCTTCCCAGTTTGTGAGCAGGAGCAATCGCTAGATATGTCACAGAGATCATTAAAGATGTATTTATAAGTACATGTACTCTGTCAGAGTCCCAAATACAGAGCACCGTCTCAGCATCCTAACTTGTGTCCAGTAAAGCTGAGCAAAGTCTCTGCCCCACAAAAATAGCAAGATAAAGTCTCTGCCCCCTTCTCAAGTAATAGGCAGTGATCTTTACATCTAACACAAGGACACCTTAAATTGTTTTATGGAAAAACATTTGCATTTTTGGACGCATCTATGGGACTTCCTCATATGCTCTATTTAGCAGAGACATCTGTTACTCAATATATGTATTTCATATAAATCCCACCCTCTGAATCCTTTCCATCGGTTGTCACTAATGAAGCTTTGTGTGTAAAACCAAGTGCATTCTGCCCCCATTAAGAAGCCAATTACAGCAGGAAAAACAAGCAATTAACAAGGTGTAAAATAAACATCCTGCCACCTGCCTTTTAATAACAACCCCACTTCAAACAAGTCACAGTCTCAGCACAGCTTTCAGAATTGGCAACTGATATTATATATGTATTTATGCAGCAGCTGCTCTTCATTGCAACAAATATTACAGGCTTACCAGATAAGGTCAGCATATTTAAAAAAAAAATATATAGCAAGTATTAAACCCTGCTTTGAGGCCCCAAATGTTGCTTTTAATGAAATCAGCAGCATCAGGCTTGTCTGGTATTACAGTGAAGCTGCAGTCACATCCCCAGCTTAGAGAGGTTTCTCTTCATTTCTACTTACTTAGCAGCTTCTGTATTTGTTTCACTAAATCCAGGGGCCTGAGCACCTATTAAACGGCATGCAGGGCAACTAAACAATGCAAAGCTCTACAGAGTAGACAAGTGTTTCCTCCTTCCATCATTCCTACCTCTTTCTTGTCTTTCTCCACTTCCCTACCATCACATATAAAGCTATATCCAGTTGTGGGGGTGGGGCACATAACAAGGCAGAAAGCCACCCACTCAAAAAAATCAAGGGGAAAACAAATCAAGAATCCAGCTTAGTCTTTGCTCCTTGACCCTGCAAGCTTTAGAGGGAAAGGAGGGAAGTCATTCCAAAGTCACGCTAGCCAGCTCCAGAGGGAGGCACTTTTCTTTCCCTGTTGTGGAATGGGATGAATGACACATTTTTGAGTAGTTAACCAGGACCTGAGAAAGCCCAACAGTAAATCTGCAGGATTTAATTGACTTGGAGATGTGGAGAATGTGCCTGAGAAAACAGCAGCCAAGCTTCATCTTGCTTGCGTTTTTTTTCTTCCCCTCTTGCTCTACTCTCTACTCTTCCCCTCTTGCTCTGGCTCTCTACTGCTACATATTTATTTAAGTTTTCCATGTCACATTTCAGTTCCTGACTAGTGTCCTATTTAATCACTGGTTTCAAGATTCATGCAAGTCTTTTTCTCTTAGGGTTCTTCTCTCTCTGGCTTTGAGATCCCAGGAGTACAACACTGAATATGGTACCACGAACTCTTGCAATCATGTACACGATTCTGAAGTGTTAGTCAGAGATGGAGTGAAAACTGATAACATTCTTTCTCTAAATGACCACAGAAAGCAACACGAAACAGAGCTTTTAACTCCAGACAGAGCCAACACTTATCCACAGGTTCATAGAATGTTGCAAGTCATGATCAATAGTACCAAAACAATCCTTCACTGAAAAGTTCTTCTAAAAATTCCTAAATTTAAGTAACAATTCACTACCCTTGAACACAACTGCTACCTAACTGGGAAATCAGATCTTAAAAGACTCAAGTCTTCAGTTCTGGTGATTATCTACACGTATGCAGAAACAAGCAAAGTCAGAAGAAGGGGAACAACCACAGATGGTGAAAAGCAGTGAGAGGTGAAAAGTCTCCAGACTCATGAGCGTGCACACCTAAACTTGACCTACTGCAGCCCACAAAGTAAAAAATAAATAAATAATAAAAGATTTCTCAGCCACTGGTTTCTCACGCTACCAGTACAAGAGCAGAGATCCCACGACTCCTTCCTACAGCCCTAATTACAGAGACAAGGTCACAAAAGACACAATCTGCCAACATGAGCTGCAGGAGGTCATACGGCCACTTAAGCTATAAAATTATTTTAAGCATAGTTCAGTCAGTCAGGTCACTTAACTGACTTTTTTGGGGGGGTGTTTTTTAAACAAGCAGCAATATTTTCCCTTATATATTGTGGATGGCAGAATAGGAAGCAGGATGTACTCCTTCATCACCAATCTAGGATTTCAGTACTCATCACTAACAATGTCATGGAGCTGTCATGCCTAGCGGCATTTTGTAGGTCTAACTCCACAAAAAAATGCCAAGAACAAGCCTCAACCCAACAGTGATGGTGGGACAGAACACTGTCAGCTTTCAAAAGTTGTTCAGATCACATGATGAAGTCCCATACTGCATCAGCCAAGAAGTGGGATATATTATCTGCAATGCCCCACAGCAAAACCTCTCATGACAGAAGCTGCTCCAGAAGCACATCAGAAAAGTAGTCTACAGTTCTCAAACTTACTTCAACTCGATTACTTCTATGGAAGTCTCTTCTCCTCATTGTAAAGGGTGCCCCGATGGGTTTCCTAGCCACCAGGCTGTCTGAAGGCCCAAAGAATCAGCAGTTTGGGGACTACTGCTTGTTGAAGGTGGCAAGAAACCAGAAACAGGACAAGAACTTCCTGTGAAAAAGACTCATACAGTTCTAGGATTAGTTCTAGGAGATAGGTCTCCAATTCTTGCAATCTTTCTTCAAGGGATGCTTAAAGAGACCTGATTCTTCCAGTCTTCATCCCTCTTCAGAAGGATGGCTGAAGAGACCAAATTTGTCTAAATACTAAACTGCAAAAGCAGAGTTTCAAGAAAAAAAGGAGTTGAAAGGTGGCATGCCACAAATGGCTCACTATGCAGAGTCACGCCTATGAGTACAGCACATAAAACACAACTCTGATTCCTAACAGTCACATGCGTGCACATCCCCCCCCAACTCTCTTAAACAGACTTCTGCGGTTTGGCAAATGGTCAGACTAAACAGAGAATACATGAAGTTGAGCAGAGAATGTTCTCGGTATGTAGCAGTCTCTCCAGGTCATAGATCATAAAAATCCTTATATTTTCTAGGATCAAAGAAGCTACAGCCGTAAAAGACCTATTAGTTCATTAAGCCCATCACCGAGCCAAAGCAGGTTATCCAGAAAAGGCATAACAAAGTTAAAGTAATGTGAGAACAAGCTGAGTAAATTTATCTTTGAAAAAAGATGCTAAGCAAAGTCAGATATGAGAACTAGGCCTGAAAGTTAAAATTCAGTTTTATTTTTAAAAAATAAGCAAGCACATTTCTGCAAGGCAGATATAAGACGCTAACCTACATCTAATGTTGTGGCTCTGCCATGACACCCCTGTGACAGCCCCTCTTTCTCACTTCCAATTGCAAGTTTCCACATCCAAACACAAATGCCTTTCAGTGCACAGTTCAGTAAGAAAAATACTTTGGAGCCCTGGTGCTGAAAATGCATCAAAGCACCATCTCCAAATTCTCAAACCCCCCCAAAAAATAAAAGAAATCAAAGGAGAAAAAGAAAAGACTCCCACTGGCCAACGATAACAATAATAATCTAGAGATCACAGGAGGTTCTTCTACCCTGTATGCCAAGTGAATTGGCTCCATTCAAAACTGTGTATAATTGTTCCTGGGACTGCAAAAATTACTGTCTTTTCACTAGCAATCAGAATTGTAAAAATGCTTTCAAACAACCTCAAATCTTTATTTGTTAAAACAAAACTATTTCCTCTTTTACGGTTCAAGTTAGGTCTGGCATTTCTGCGCAGAGGGTCAATAATCCAGTCATTCAAAAAATAGTCACGAAAGACGTATTAACATAAGCTGTGCATTAAGACACAATTATTTATATGCCTGACAGTAATGACTCTGCGCTGTGCACTGTATCAACTCACAGATACTTTCGCAGGAAAATAAAACACTTTTGGAGAACTTCTGCTCTGCCCAAGGACAATTAGCATAAAGCTAACGCTGTAACAAGAGAACAATAAGGACTGACAGTGTTCAGACTAATGCTTCATCGAAGAGTCTCCAGAACAGCAGTGTCTGTCCCCAAAGTTTGCAGCCATCACAGCGTGCTTCCCTTTGCTAAGCAGACATAGTCTGTGCCTAATGCTTTCCCCAACCCTCCGATTAATGAAATACAAGTAAACAGTTTCAAGATGCATTATCCTCTCCTACCAAGCCTGCCCGGCGTGGGGTACCCAATAAAAGCGGTTGCTTTGCCTGCAGCCGGCCGCTGCCTCCCGAGCAAGGGGAGCTTCCCTCCTCCCTCAGATACCGGGGAAAACGCTCCGTTTCATCCATGGCACTGCCCCTGAACAGCAGGCAGTACCTCAAGGGCAGCTCTGTCGAACCGCTCCGTTTTTGTTTTAGCCATGCACAGGTCACAGCAAAGACGGAGCAACTTGAAAAGTTAACCGAGACAGCGTCGGGTCCCATCCGACCCCAGAGTTTAAAAAAAACTTTCGGCAAACCTGCGGCCCCGACAGCGCCCACAACTTAGCTGGGACTCGAAGGCGGGTTTAATGCCGGGCTCTGCCGGGCTCTGCCGAACAACGGGAAAAAAAAAAAAAAAACAACCCCAAAAAAACTATAACCCCTCGGGACGGGCGGCGGGAAAGGGAGCGGGGTATAACGCGGGCGGCCGGCGGCCCTCTCCTCTCCCCGCCGAGCGGGAGCGCA
>NW_009649309.1:679310-682520 GCF_000708025.1 Charadrius vociferus
GGCGGGCGGCCCCTGCCGTTACGGTAGGAATCGCCTCACGGGCTGCGGTCCCCGCAGTGCCTCAGCGGGGCTACGCGGTCTCTCGCCGCCTTCGGGTGGGGTTCGCGGGCGAACTGAGGCCGGTCTCCTCCGGAGAGACCCGGCCTAGCGAGCGAGGCCTCAGCCTCGGGCTCCCCCAGCCCGACAACCGCCTCTTACGCCACCTCTAGGCCTATGTCTGCCGGCCGTAGGGGTAACCCGCTCCCGGGCTCGGGCGCTGGCCGCTTTTCCCAGCCAGAGGGTGTTGGGTCTGTAGCTCCCGGCAGAGCGCCGGTGCACCTCGCCCTGTGCGGGGCTGCCTCGGGTGTGGGGGTTGGTGCGGGCCGGACCGACGGTGGCGAGGCGCCACCTAAGCCGCGTTGCGCCGCTGGAATTGAGCACCTCGGTAACGCGGCCTCTTCTCTTGCCTGTTCTCACGTCGCCTATTGAGCTGCCGTTTGAGACTTGTAACAGTTTTCTTTCTTATGTTTGACTATGGTATTTAGTCATTTTGTAGAGGTGCGATACTGTGTTTTTTAATGTTACAGCTTCAGTGCAAAAATGATCATCCCGGTCAGATGTTTCACGTGCGGCAAAATAGTTGGAAACAAGTGGGAAGCCTATCTTGGCCTTCTGCAAGCAGAATATACAGAAGGGTGGGTATTATTTCTGTATGTTCTCTGGCTCAGGTTTTAGATGTGATTGCACAGTACATAAGGTATATAAGTGCAGGATCATGGCATTACAAAGTAGCTGTGAAGACGCTAAAAACTACAGATATATTCTAAGGCTAGCTATTTAACCAGAGGTTAAAAATTATAAGAAGTAAGAAAGTACTTGTTTCCATACTGAATCTTTCTGGGTAGTGGTATGGAAGTTGCCAAGTCGTAACCTTTACACTTGAAACAGTCTCAAATATTTAACTCTGTATGGAATGGGAAGGAAAGAAACAAGCAGTACAGTCAACTTTGCACCAATGTTTGTTTTTTTTAAAAGAGCAAGAAAGAAGTTACAAGTGTAAGAAGTAACTAGTGTTGTTAACAATGTATACCTCTTTTAGGTTTTCTTAAAAGCATTTCATCTTCACTACCCAGAATTACTAACCTTATTTGAAAGCACTGGTTTGCTGGGGGGAAGGGGAAGTTTAACTGCTCTAGATACCTGACTGATAGTCCTACCACTTCCATTTTAAGAAGTCTGTGCGTGCTTTGCATAGCCAGAATTGTCTTTTAGTAGTTTGAGGAGGGTCTAGTTGTGGTGGGACTACTTCAGAAGGGTTTGAGAAGGTAACTCTTGAGAAATATTTACATTGTCATGAAGTATGAAGGAAAAAGAAAACATGGATGTTTAATTCAAAGGAGTGGGAGAAAAAAAACATGTTAGAAGTTTGGGAGACTGCCTGAAGTAATGTTGAAACTTAAGGAGAAAGAAAAGAGTATTTGCTTTGCATTCAAATGTTTAGGGTTACTAATAGGTTTTTTAATGGACTTATGTCTGTGAACTATCAGAAGAATGTATAGTAACAACACAGATTTCGCTGCCTTTTCTCTAAAGTAAATCTGGAAACATTCTTATGGTTTTAGATACTGTTTTGTCAAACAGTGGAGCACAGAACAAACAGGGAAGGAAAGCTTTGGTTTTGAGCCTCATCTAAACTTGTAGGACGTTGTGATTATTCTCTGTGCTTCTCACTGCTTGATGTGGACTTTGCAGGGAAGAGATACCCTGTCCCCTCACCATTTATCAATTTCATCAAAAAGTGTACAGTGAAAATCATTCAATACTTTTCCTAAATCTCATTACTTCTGTCAGTGGCCTTTTTAGAGTGCATTTACTTCCCAGAACCTGTCAAACATAGCTGAGTAGAATATTGCAGCTGCTAAACTAAAGGTATTTGAAAAGTTCCTACAAAAAAAGGGTTTTTTTTTTTTCTTTCATTTATGGAGTTAAAAACATTAAAATAGTATGGGTTGCCAATCATTTCTCACTAATACTGAAATTTATCAGAGCTATTCTGGTAGCACTTCTGACTTATTTACCAAGTATTACATTTTAATATTTTTCTTGTCTTCATTATTCCTCTGCTTTTATATGGGACAGGAAGATGTACATTGGTATTGATAAATGCTCACTTGAAAATGAATGCAATGGTCACTGGCATGATTCTTGGATGTCTCTTCAAACTAATGCAGTTATGGTTTTGTAAGAACAGAAGCAGAGTTTACAAATATCAAACAGTTAAAATCTTACAGTGCAGTGTCAGAATCACTGTTAATGGTGGCTTAAGACATGGATGGACAAAATGGAAAATAAACCACAAATTGTTTAGGCAAGTTAAAAAAGACCCACACCTTTCTGTTTGTCCCTTAAAATTGCTCTTTTTACACAAGTTCTTGGAAGCTAGAGGAAAAGGGAAATACAACTGAAGTTGTTTTAGCTGAAATGTAGAGTTATGATTTCTAAAGTTGTGATTAATGTTAGCATTTTGCATCTCTGATAACTGCATTTGAAAGTTCAGAACTTTCCAGATAGCTCTTAAAACTTACATACCAACAGACAACAAATTCTTTTGTTCTCAAGTGTTTTGGAAAGTTTAGATGTCATGTGGTATTATTTATAAACATTCTTTTTAAAAAAACACTGTTCATAAACTTCCCTTAAATAACTTTTGCAAGTGGTAGTCCTAAAATGAATAGCCCTGCTATTTAAGCCCTTGAAGAACTGTTGATAGGTACAAGGACTAACTGACGTCATCAGAGAAGCTACTGGAGTTTGACTCTATACAGTTAGACTGTACCACTTGAGACCGAACAACCTTTTACCATAGTCCATCTTATGCAGAGGCTTCCTTTTAGTCATTTGTACTTTAAAAAAGTATCTATCAATGAGCTTCTTCCTACAGGAGAATTACAGGTTTCAGGAAAATACATTTGTTTTAAGCAAATGCTAGATTGTTGCACTGTATCATATAGATCTAAAGACGTGAGATCAGTTGTATTTCATGAATTTCAAATTCTGAAGGAATATCAAACTGACTGTATGGTTAATAGTTTGGTGCTAAAGAGCTTGGATACTGTCAGTTATCGTCAAGAGGTCTGACAGAGATAGCCATTGAAGACACATGCAGTGGTTTAGGCTAGGATGATTCATGCATCTCTGCCCAACTGTAAGAATCTCATACAGTCACTCAGA
>NW_009649309.1:682565-683705 GCF_000708025.1 Charadrius vociferus
GCACATCGTTATTTGTATATTTGTGGGGAACAGGTTTTATAACTGAATGCCTTCTTACATGGGAACCGGAAAGGATTTTTAGCCTTCCTTAGAATTAGCATCCCATCCATATGTGGGTTAGTTTGCATTTTGAGTTACTTTAGTTTCTGTATATGTCTTAGCCTTTTAACATGGCTTGTGAAGTAGGCAAGTATCATCCTCAGTTTACGAAAACATTGTGTTACAATGGTGCATAGAGATACTAACAATAGCATGGATAACAATGCTTAGAGATGCTATTCCTTATTCTTGTGTCAGGAGACTGTCTAGTGTCTTCCTGCTGTCTTTTGCCATACAACTAGCAGGAGGTGTAGCCAGCACAGGTAATTATGGACTGTCCAGGATTTTAGAGGAGTGGAAATGACTTCCTATGTTTCTGAACTGTCTTCCTGTTACCACATTCCTACCTCTTGAATGATCAGATTTTTAACCAGATCAGCTCCTCTCTGTTCTACAGACTGGTGTTGGTAAAAGAAGACTGAGTTACAAGAGGGGTAGTTCAGAAGAGGAAATTTGTAAGAGTTAGTCTGTTACAGTTCTGTTCCTATGGGAGTTCTGCAGACTCGCCTCTGAAAGTTCAGTAGTTGTGTCAGCTAGACACCATCTTCAACAGAAGATCGTGTGCTCTTGCAGGCCGGAGAACAGGCAAACACCCTGTCAACAGCAGTAAATGGAAAAGAACATTAACAGCACATGCTAAATTTCTATTTCTTAGTTTGAACTGCAAACAAGTTTTCCTCTATGACTAAGCTCAAAGTAATCAGTATGTTGCTTAGGAACACTTAGAAGTGGTTCTGACTCACTTCATCCGTTATTTTTTTTATTGTTGTTCTTGTTCATTAATAGAGATGCCCTGGATGCCCTTGGTTTGAAGAGATACTGCTGCCGCAGAATGCTCCTAGCCCACGTGGATCTGATTGAGAAGCTTTTGAATTATGCACCCCTGGAGAAATGAGATGAAAAAAAGTACCCTGCTACAAGCTATGTGGGACGTATCTCTAATTCTAAACTTGAAACCGGACTTCAGGCAGTAAAGAATGAAAGCCACCTGTAGTGCAACCATTGAGAGATGTTTACCTTCTGGAGAAAATACTTCCCAAA
>NW_009649309.1:683734-711575 GCF_000708025.1 Charadrius vociferus
GTGGATGCTTCTTTTTTAAATCTGTGTTTAGAGTTGTTTGGGGAACTTTTAGATGCTTCTGCCAGCAAAACCAAATGTTTCTTCATGTAGAAAAACTGTTATATTTCATAAAAATGTTGAAATAAAGGCAGTCTTTCCCTGTAGCCTTCCTCCTGGATAGAGTTTAGTGTGTGCTTGGGTCTTGCCATTTGCTCGTGCTGGTTACTCTGAGGTTAGGAGTATTGTGAAGTAATCAGTTCAGTAGTTTGCGCTAGGCAGGTGAGGGGATTAGAAACATGGGACTGAAGTTCAGGGTTCCAACGACGGGGAATTGGGTAAGTTTGTTTGGTAAGAACGTGGTGTTACTCCTGAAAGTTTCTGGAGCTAGCAGAGTGCGCTTTCCACTGCAGTTAAAGTCAACTTGTGGTCTCTACCCAAACTCTTATAAAACACTGGGGCTGCTGTATTATAAAAAACAGTGAATCAGATGGTGCCGTGCCCTTCATTTAGGTAAAAACATGTCTGAGTGTTCCAACGGAAAGCACTGGATGTGAGAATTTACACATGCTGGTGTGAACAGGATCAAAGTCTTGATCTTGCCAAGCACCTGCACCACTCTCTAGCTGGTATGCATGCAAGCTTTCCACTTGTTACTCATTTCATTGCCTTCACGTTGTGCTACACGTGTGCTGTGGTACTGCCTGGCCAAAGAGAGAGTGCTCTGTGCTTTCCCGGTGGAACGAAACACCGAGAGGTCAGCTGTACATGTGGCGCTCGTGGAGGTTACCTACACTGAGAGACCAGCACTGACCCTGCCAAAAGGTTTCACCTTCCTGTCGCGCTGTCAGCTTGAAAGGCAGACCATGTTTCACGCTGTTCTCTGGCACCCCTAAAATGCATCATTCTGCAGGGGGAAGGACGGGGGGTGCACAGGCAGACACACCCACCTTACCTGAAAATTAAGGAGGCCAATTCCTGTATCTCTGTGTGCTCAGGATTCTGTTCAAATGCAGCATTAGCCCTTATGCAAATGTAGGACAAATCATCATTACAGCGGCCTTATAGGAAAACAGGCTGGAACAGATGATAATCCCTTAGCTTGCAGTCTGTTATTCCTTGGTACAGTTAAACTTTTGGCACTCGCGTATCAGCTGCTGGGTAAGAAGTATCTCTGTGGATTCTTTTTCATAGTTGAAGAACTAGAAAAAAGTTGGTTTGAACAAAATCTGGGTTTCCAGAAATGGTAATTATTTAATGTGCTTACTAGGTCAAACTTGTACGTACAAACATTAAAACTAGATTGTCTCACAAAATAAGTTGCAGGACAGCTTGCCTTTGGCTATCACCCCACCAATCTTTACACTTGAACTTGCTTTTCAATTTAGTACAAGGCAATAGTATATGTTTCCCATATTCAGCAGTTCTTTACTGAAGGCGTTTTAAAACCATATGCTTTATCCTAATGCAAAGATAATTAAGCAATTAATTCTAGCGTTTGTTTCATAGTTGGTTGGATAGCTTATGTTCTGCATGCTTGCTGTATTAGCTAGCCTAATGCACTCCAAAAAAAGAAAAAACTTCACTTCTCTTTCAGGCTATTTTTTAAAAAGGACACTATGAAATATAGGATGACCTTTCCAAACTGAACTCCTGTAGGACACTTTTGCATGTTACAGTGGAACATTACATGGAGATACGTGCCAGCTTGTTCACAAAAAGATCAAAACACCGGGCCCAGCGCTCGTTCTGTGAGCTGTACTGAGAAAGCGCAGCAGCCCAGGCTGGCACGTCTGGCAGAGGCAGCCGTGCATTATGCCGTGCGGAAAGCTGCCCTGCACTGGTGCCAAAGAACTGGATTAGACGAGCCGACAGGAATTCGTTTCTATCTGCAAAAGCAATTTTCTAATCTAGTTTTCTGCTTTAGAATAACATGTTTCTTTTCAAAGCTGATGCCAAGTTGTCTGATATGAAAAGCTATGGCTCTTAAGTACTTACAACGAAGATGCAATTTGCAAAAACACAGCAGGCCTCATTCAAAAAATTCAAAGGAAGAAGAAAAAACACCTTGGTTGCTCTCATTACTGTTTCTCAGGTAGAAAACAGAGTGCAGTGGAAGGCAATGACAGTCTGGTATCGCTCCGTCGGACAGATGTTACAGAAGAAGCAGCAAAACAAAAAAACTGAGTAGCAAGACTGTCACAGCAAGCATTGATATTAGTTCATGCAGCACATGACAACCTGTCTGCATCACAGCTTTTCCTCAGGAGTTTTTAAACACAGCATTGACCAAAAAAGCCATTTCTCTAATGTGGCAAAGCGAACAGTTTATTGCATTCGTACAGAAGGTTGTCTCAAGAGTTTTGTCCTTTGGAGGGTTAGGAGCAGAAGTAGAGCTTAAATCCTGTTCCATAAAGAGTCAGTGAATTTTTCCATGGATTTCTATAAATCCCAGCTTTCACCCCTGCTCTTTGGTAACTAGGAAAGTAATTCCCTTTTTGCTGTCATTTCTCCTGCGCTTGCTTCTGCAGCTGTTAATAACATAAGCATATTGGATCTGAGTTCTAAACTACTAGATCTCTTTGAGAAGAGCCATGAAATATGCTTACTACAACTGTACTTTCTAAAGCCAATGTAAAAGACACGTGCATATACACAGGAAAAAAAAAAAGTGCCTCAGTTTTTCCTCAATCTTAATAAAAAGGAGCCCGTACCAACAGATAGAAAGAAGTGGCAAAAAAAAAAAGATAAATTGTACTGAATATGCAGCCCTTAATTACATGCAGAAATCTGTCAATTGGAAGATTGCTGAAAAAAACAAAAATCCCACCACTTCTCTACAGTTGTTTATTCACTTTATATATAAAGCATTTCAGACATTTTTCCAAGTCTGTTGCAAGGATCATGCTGACCTGGTGTTGGAGAAGAAAGCAAGCTCAATCGGATGTGTCACAGAAGAACCCTCACCACCCAGGCTGCAGCCTTCCTGGGGCCAGGGTGGCCTCAGGCAGGACTTTTACACATCACCATCATATAAAAAGAATGAAGTAGTGCCTGAGAAGCACATGATGGAAGATGACCTCATGAAAGTGCAGAGAAATCTGCTTGTGGAGTCCAGTGTCCTGCTTCTACGTGGAGCATCGGCACCAAGGTATGTGTGTGCGTGGAAAGCTTTCCTTTTCTTGAAATTACAGTTTTAAACAACAAAAAAAAAAAACCCTCTTGATCATGATTCTGAGTCCATCTGCCAGATGGAAGTAAAATGCTTTTGTGCCTATCTGTAACGAGCCTCAAGCCTTATATTTCAAAAAGAGTTTTGCTCTGAAAAACAACCCCTTGTGAGGGTCTCACCCCAGGCTGATCTACTGAGAGATGTGTGCTGGGTTTTTGTTCTTCCCATGGCCTTTCCCCAAATGCAGCCTGGAATTGGATACTAAAGTCTGACCTCGTCTGTGCTTCTTGTCTATATGAAGAAAAACTCTGAAAACCCTGATTACAACCAGAGCACAAACCCCATAGCTGTATGTTTCCGTAGAGATGCCTAACTAGCCCCGTGGCTACAAATCTACATTTTATTGGTAATAAACTGTGTTACCAGAACACGAGCTACCTGCAAATAGCTCTATAGGAAATAACAATTTTCCCCCACAAAAAAAAAAAAAAAAGAAAAAACAAACTCAAAACCAAATAGGCATTTTCCTCTAAAAGCAGTTGAATTCCAAATTATTTCTAACTTCAGTACTGATCCTACTAAGAAAATAGCACTTCTACTTATTCCTGTCTCTAAGCAGACCCACATACATCCATTTGAGCTTAATTAGCCAGCGAGATTTTCTTACTCAAGGAACTTCTCAATTGAGACATCTCCAAAATAATGTTTCCACCTGACTCTGCCTGCCCAGATGATGAACACAGCTTTGATTTCCCCTTCAGCACATTTGCGCCATGATTTACATTGTCGCTTTGTTTTCAGATGCAATTTTTATTCAATTCCTCCAGCCAGTGAGAAAGCATTTTTAATTGTTCAATAGGGACAGCACAATAGAGATGTTTGAAAACCAAGGACAGAAAGCACGTGGCTGAGACTTTGGCTTTGCTGTGCTGCACGGTTTGATGTGTCACCCACTGAAGTCTGTGGGAGTCTTTTCATTAAATTCAATGTGAGTTAAAATGGCCTGGTGGCATGTGGTGCCTTACACCACTTGAGCATCCAGGATTAATTTGTGTTGTTAAGTTCCGCTAAGAAAAGCTGTTTGAGGTGCCCAAGCCTTAGATACTCAAAGAGCTTTCAGATCTTGTTGCAGACCTCAGCCATGTGCACCTCTAGCACATAAGGCCGTGAAAAAAAAATAAAACGGTAAGAAGTTATCTTTGGCTTTAGCGACTCCAGCCACCCGGGGGGAGCTGCAAGGCAACCAGCTTCGCTTTGGGCTCATGCTTGGAAACAGCACAATATTTATATGGGAGTTGGTCACCTTTAAACACTCATCTCTTTTTCCTTGACACTCCCTTGCAGAAATGTAGGGGATGTAGAGCCAAGACATGCAGAGAGCAGTAGGTTTCCTACCCCCGATCTTATTTCTCCTTCTACCCAAACGAGTGACTTCCAGACTTTGACAGACACCTGTTTTGGTGACACACACCTTGTCTCATGCTTGTATGTCACACGTAACTGGCGTGAAGACATGAAGCTCCCAAGCACCACACAAGTTTCCCCACAGTTTCCTTCCTGATGCACCTGCTCCTGCATCGAACGTTATGTCTTGTAACAGCCAAGCTAGAAAATTAATGCAGGAAAGTCCTTCATTTATCCCTCCCAAATACGAAGCAAGTGTTTTAATAAAATGGGTTCATTATTTCCTGCATTCAGGAGCTGAACAAATAGTGATCAAAGAAAGGCATGGAACAGCAGACAAAAAGCTAAAAGCCCGTATACTTTGGGGAGCACAAGAAACCAGCAGTTAACAGCAAACTTCAAAGCGAGTGGCAATGGATGTGGTCAAGACTTTCTGTAGGAACTAATGATTTTGAATTAACCCATGGCCCACCCTGAGGACTGGATTTGGAGCTAGGAAGAATGAATACTGAATACCAGCTTCTTCGGAGCCAGACCTCTTTCTTTTAAAAACAGGTCCACTTTCAGTACTCCAGGAAATGAAATGCTTTTAAAAAAAAATATGAAATACTTTGGTGCAGCAGTAGGACAGCTGTGCTCAGCACTCACCTTTAGGTGCTGACCTTCCTTGAGCTCCTGCTTTCCACATTTTCTAGTGGTTCACCACAGTAGCATCTACAAGCTTTGAATTACTTCAGAGATTAACATAAATGTCACCGTCCTTACCAACATCTCTCCAGAGACCCAATCCAAGTGCATGAAGCTCAACAGGAATCTTTCCTCCCACACTGGTGTACTTTGGGTCCATCCCATTCCACCTTCTCTTTGCTTTCTCCAGGCTCGTCACATCACCAAGGGAAGGCTCCCTTTGTCCATCTCCATATAATATCATTGTTCTTGTCTTTCAAAGGCAGAAAAATGTTTCACCTTAAGGTGCATATTTAGTCACACGCCTCAACAAGATTAAATAGGCTCGTTACACAAGCCTCAGGCAAGCCACTGGTGCAGCGCCTCAGTTTCCCTGCCTTACTTCTGAGATGGCACTCATCCCACCCTTGAGAAACCGTCAGAAATGGGCAACAAGGAGGAGCCAAATCCCACCCATCCGCCGGTGTCTTCTTGCCTCCCTCTTATCAAGGACCCTCTATCATATACTGCCCTCAAATCCTAATGGAATACCTTTAAATAGATTTTTAAAAAGTGGGTTTTGACTGTGAGCAGAGCCTACTGCAGTAACTGCTGATGGACAGCTGCTGCCCTGAACTTGTGCAGAAATTCAGAGATCAGCAGAGATCACTGTCCCCAGCAATCCAGAAGGTACAAGAACACAGCTAAAGCCCAATTATTTCTAGCTGTTTACTCAAAGCTGCCTTAAAGTGCTTCTCCCTGCCCACCTCCCCTTTTTTTTTTTTCCTTTTAGCTAAGTTCCCTATGGCAGGACATGCAAAAATGTGCTCCTTCCCAGAGAGCGCTAGGAGAGGCAAGGGAGAAAACATCCACTTAGTGGAAAAATGGGGTAAATGGTAATCAGAGAACTGTCAACTGTTCATGGTTAAAGGCTGCACTGATGAAATAGGATGTGCTCCTACCAACATCGATCAGCCACTACCCACTAGCTGACAGTCTCTGCCCAGCTCTTCATCAATACAGTAACGGCGTGCAATACAGCCAAGCCCTCAAGCCTCCTGTTTCCAAAGAAAGTGGAAATGCAGAACTTTTATAATTGAGTTTATAAATTTATATGCAGCAATGAAATAGCTAACGCTTGGGCTGGAGGTATAACAAGAGGTTTTGCTGAATTTCCCCCCAAAAATTTAAAAACAAAACCAAGAACATGAGTGCTGCTCTCAGCTGTAGGCCCTTCCTCATAATCAGCTATGCAGCTGAAGCAATTACTAACTTTAGTTTTTTAAAGGAGCAATAGCAGTTTGACCAGGAGGTCTTCCTCCAGGAATGAGCTAGTAAATGAAAGCATTAAGTTAATAAGGGCTTGAGTG
Source organism: Charadrius vociferus (assembly GCF_000708025.1). NCBI lineage: Eukaryota > Metazoa > Chordata > Aves > Charadriiformes > Charadriidae > Charadrius > Charadrius vociferus. Next base: position 690,323 of record NW_009649309.1, read on the forward strand.
GTTCAGATCATTACAGAGACAGCCTACAGCTCCACACTTCACCAACTTGATTTTTTTTTTATTATTATTGTCAAAACAGCTTGAAGAAAACCCCCTTTGGATCCACTCAGCATTAAATGCAGCCTAGATAAATGGCTGCTTTCCTCCATTAAGCAACATTTTAAAAAGGCAAAAGAGTAATAATTAAATTCCACTGATGAATAATTACTTCTAAGAAATAAAGAGAAACAAATGCCATTGGCCTCAGCAGCTTTCATGTCAGCTACCCGAGCTGCTACTAAATATTGTGTGCTGCAATAGCTGGGATCAGCAACATGGAGAAATTCCCATTTCAGCTACAGTGGGAGACATCTCAAGACATACCTCTTGATGGCTGAGCAACAGCCGGAGCAGCCGGTGGCTCCTGACAGCCTGGCATCCCCCATCCACCCCGCAGCCTTGTGCTGGGCACAGTTAAACCTCTTTTATCCTGCCCTTGTCTCAAACCACAGATGGGCAAAACAGCTTTGGGCCAGGTCCAGGACATACATCTGTGTTGTCCAGAGCAAAGCTGGAGCCTCCATCCAGGATCAAGGTGGTCATGCGCTGTCTGAGTGAAGGTCCTTCATGGAGGCTGTGGCCATACTGCCCCAGACCCACCAAGACAGCAGTGTTTATCCTCACTCACTGCCAGTGCAGCATGACCAGCAGGCCAGCAAACTCCAGCTGCTTCCACATCTCAACCCAGGGCAGATTTTCACAAAAGAAGGTGATTCCTCCAGGGGACATTTGGTCAGTAGAACTCTTCCTTCTATTGGAGGCTTCTTATAAATTATACTCATCCTTTTTCCCTCCCAACCCACCCCCCCAGGCATTTTCCCAACTCAAAACATCTGAAACTTATTCTAAACTCTGAATGTAATCAGCTAATGTAACCAGAGAGAGCTTCAGGCCTTCGCTCCTTTCTGCACATTTGCTTCCAGGGGTCTCTGCCAGCAGAAGCTGGGAAGTCATATTGCATGCGAGGTTACTGCAATATCACAAACTTAAGCTGGTTATTTTTTTCTTCTCTATTTTAAAAGCTACAATATTCAGGTAGCTCAAGGAAAAACAACCTTTGGATTTTGCCTGCTCATAAATCCATCACAACAGCTTGGGGGAAAACAGTAAATAAGATATTGGAAGAAGAGCACAAGAGGCCAAAAGAAGAGTATCTGCCTCTCTGGATGTGCTATTTGCAACCGAAGCCAGGTACCAGGCTGTGATATTAGTATGTAGTATTGATTTGTTCTTAATCCAGAGAAATGCCCCTGTAATGAACTCTGCTGTGCCCTTAATGATTTCATATCGAAGGATGTTAGGTGCCTTGCTCATAACAGAGTAACAGCAATTCCAAAAATAGCAAGCCTCATAATAAAATGTTATTGAGGAGCCTGAATTTCAATATAAAAGGGACTCTGCTGTACTCAAGGGCTTACTAGATACAAATGCGTACTTTAAAAAGTTGTATTAAAGTCATGTCAGCACCTGAGTTACACAGGCAATGGGAGATGGTACTCTGGGGAGCAGCTGAACCCCAGCTCCCCAGGAAACTTTTAGGCAGATGTGATACAGGCTGGATTTAATCCCACCAGATGACTGGGGCTGGGTACTTAGAAAGCACTGAGACACTTCTGAGAGCTGCCCGTGAGGGCAGGAGAGCGTAGCTGTGGTGCTTCTCAGCAACAAACAGGGACAGCACATGAATATGGTGCTGGACAAGATGACATGTGCCTGATCCTGGCTCTGCTGCTCACCCCCCAGCCTTGGGCAGGAGCCTCCCAGAGGGTTCCCAGGGAGCTGCCAGTGCAACTGGTGCAAGTGGGCTTGCAAGAGAGGGCAGCCAGCGCCGACTTACTAGTGGGAAGAAGCCAGCATCCCCACCAAGCTCATAGCCGCCTCAAATAGCTCAGAGTTGGGAGTACCAGATCTAAGGTTGACCTCACTTGCAGGTGATTCCTCAGCCTTAGCTTCATCAATGCACCCAACTGCAGCCCCAAATGAAACCTGCCAGCTGAGCTACTTGGCCTCTATCAGCATGGACCTCAGTCTGCAGGTTGGCCCAATCAGTGGGACCCCAGCGGCTGGGGAGGATGGTGGTCGCCCATCTTCCACCACATGCTGAGGCAGCAGGGAGCAATGGCTGATGTACAAGATGTGCAGTTGGTGTCAAGATGTGCAGTTGGCAGTGGGTGTGAGTTAGGGGGTTTATGCATGTATAAAATCAACACACCAGCACCTGCGGTGAGGAAGACAGCATCTTCGCAGCTTCAGGGGGTCAGATGACCTCTCCAAAGCAAGGGGTGGATGATCTCAGGGGAGTTGGCTCGAAATGCAGAGATGTCTGCCTGCACCTAACCTGGCCTTGGGGAAGGTCTTCTGGCTTAGAAGGGGTCAGAGGTATTGAGCGTGCCACCCAACTTCATACCCAACTCTACTGAAGGGCACTACCAGGACCCATTTGCACCTTAAGCCTTGCTCACACTCCTGCTACCTGGATACCACCTACTCCTGCTGGCTTATTCCTGCCCATAATTTTGGGCCACTGCAGCCCAGAATGCAGAGCAAGTGATCCCCAAGGTATTCCAGCATCATCAGGAGGGAAAAGCAGGGAGGGGACCCCACTCTCACCCCAGCGTGGCCACCCCCTTTGCAACCCACTGTTTCCATTTGCCCTTTTCCAATCCACTTTCCCCAGACCTGTTTGAGGCAGTACTCTGTGTGAGAACAGATCGAGACGAGATCTTGTCCCTCCAAGAGACATGAGAGATTTTCTCTTCGTTGAGTGTGGTGGGAAGAATGAATCTCATAAGTAGGTGAATGCTCAACAGCAAGTTCAAGTGGACGTTTCAGCACAGGTGCAGAAGAGGCCAGCTGCAAAAAGTCATCACAGAGACTGGCACAGCTCTGTGAAATGGCTGAAGCAAAAAGCATCTCTGTATTTCCTCCCCCTTCATTTCTGTATCACTCGCCCAGGGGGAGTGATGTTTGCTCTGGGACCATCTCTTGCTCCCTTCACTCTGGTGCCAGAGACATCCGAATTAGTGCATACCTGCATAACAGTGGGACTGGGTTTGCTCTTGGAAATAAAAACTGGAGCAAGCCACAACTGAGAGGAGGTGACATTTGTTTTGTTCACTGCAGGGTTTATTTAACCCTTGCTCCCAGCATGCAGCATACAGACCCCATCCCCAGCTTGTCCCACAGCTCCTGCGTAGGAAGGAGCTCATTGCAGAGCTAAAGCCAGTGGTGTGGCCATCCTACTGCTGCTTCTTACCCTCTGCATTGCTGAGGGTAAGAGTTCAGGCCACCTGCAGTGTTGCAGCCTCCAAAACCTAAATTCCCCCACAAATGGGCCATGGCAGCTGTTGCTTTTCCCCTGGGCAGGGACAGGGATGCTGGAATGTGCGGGGCAGGGTTGGACACACATCTCGCCAGGGCAGGGCACTGGGGAGGAGGCTGCTCCTGCCCTCCCCCATGTGAGCTGCCCGATGGTGGCCGCGCACTGGGGACATGTTGCTGGCTTACTCCTAGCACTTCTGAAGTGCGGGATGAGCTATAATGAAAACAAAGCACGCAGCTTCATTTCTCCCATCCTGCAGCCTTGCGGTTGGCACGCAGCCCTGCACTTGGCCCTCGGTCCAGACAGCTCTTGGGTCAAAGCGCATCTCCTCTGCCTGCAGCTCAACCACTGTGCCTCGGGCAGTGCTGCTGGGCTCAGTTCCAATGTGGCTGTTTTGGCTGGTGCCACAGCCCCTCTCCTGGGCTAGAGGTACAGAAGGGAAGACCAGCCCTGCAAAGAGCTGCCTATAAGCCCCTTCAGACCTTCAAATAACCCTCATGCACCAACTGGCTTCGTTAAGAGCAACTGGGGGCACCTCCTGCCACCTCTAGTAGGACTGGGGACAGTATTAATTAGCTAGAGGAAACAAGGGGTGAACATTTGCCTCCTACAAGCCCTAAGAGGGAGCTCAGAGCTTAGCTCATAGGTTATCCAGGAGAGGGGATGTAGACTGGAAAAAAGCCATTAGCTCAATTATCCCTAATTAAAGGCATAATTGCCTTAATTATAACCTGTCCTTTCTGACTGGTGCCCAGGAGGTAGTGTCAGCAGGGCTGCCCTTGCCTGCTGGGTTCATGCACAGGGCAGGTGAAAGCGCCTGAGGGGGCTGTGGCTCCCTGCCTCCTCCCTCCAGGATCCTTTCCTGGGGAAAAGTGGCATTAAAAACTGGGCCAGAAAAGTGAACCTGTTCCCCTGAGCTGGCTCTAAGCAGGTGAAGCGGGAACTGCCTCCCTCTCCTCAAACCCCAAACTCCTTCTCTGCTCTAGCCTTGTTCCTGCTTCTCGCGAACCCGCAACCTGGCAGCACATGGTGTCCCCTGGGAGATGACAAGGATCCTTGGACCCTTTCTCCAGGAAGGACTCTGAATCCTAAAGCAGTGAAATAAGAGCATCTCTCCAGTGGTGTGTGGATAGCAGAAGTTATTCGCATTCACATTCCAGAAACCTCTGCCTGCAAGAGCAGAATTGAGTTTACTCGAAGCTCCTGGCTGTGCAAAACTAGAAGAAATTGCTGATGCTAAACCAGAGGCTGCAGTTTGATGCCGATTTGCATTTCCCATTGTTGGTTTCAGAAGAGGAGTGCCACCAGAGTTCAGCAGTTTCGTAGGGCCACAACTCCTTTGGAGCAATATTTTTATTGTTAGAGATTACAGGCAGCACTTAAGTGGCGCAGCTGCAATTGGGGCTCTGTGGGGCTTGGCACAGCTTGTGCCGACACTAAAAGGAAGATTTCAATCTAAGGGGACAAGGAAAAGGAGATATGATTAGAAGGGGAAAAGAAACACTGATAGGAATTAATCTGTCCGCTGTGCATAGCAGCTTCTGGCAGCAGGCTCGCAGGTGCAGAGGAGCTCAGCTCCCACTCGGGCACTGTGTGCTCCTCCTCTCCCATCCAGCTCTAGCACCAATAACAGCTGAATATCTGGTCACTTTGCTAAAGGGGTCGTTGAGTCCCACCAAAAAACCCAATGCAAGAGGTGTCCTCAAACCTCCGGGCAAACTGGGGATGCAATACCAAGTTCCAGTGTTCCCAGTCAGCACCTTAACCACATCCCTGGCAATCCACTGCTCTGCTTGTGAAACACTGCCTCTTCTCGCCCACGTTCATTTAAATTCAGATCACTTCCTGAAGGCAGCATTGGTTTTTTTGGTGAAAAGGGCACCAAGAGCCCATGTTTGTAGGTACTGTTATTTTAATAGCTCCATCCAGTGCCATTAACCTGTTTAATTGAACTGTGAGTAAGTGAACTGTTAAATAAGTTTGAATAACTCCTGGGCTTGGGTTTGGGTTTTTTTGTTTGGTTTGGTTTGGGGTTTTTTTTGTTGTTGTTGAAAAACGTATTTAATACATATGCAGCCGCCTTTGCTGTCTTATTATTTAGGGCTCTACTCCCTGCTCTGGGGTGCAGGATTGTTCAACTTGGAGGTGTGGACAAACCTCAGAAATGTTTCTTTTGAGTAATTCTGCCAGCTAGAGACCAAACAACTGAATCATTCATGAGCCCATCCACGGAGCATGAGACATTCAGCTAAGGAAAGAGCAGGTCAGCCTTCAACCGACTGCTATTAAAAACTTTCATTAAAGTCCTGGAAGAGAGAGGTGGGAGTGGGAGAACGGAGGAAAAGAAAATAAATTATAACATTGATCATGTTTGTGGATTGACAGAGGAGAAAGGATGGAAAACACAAGGAAGAACAAAATGAGAATCAGCCTGCGATATCTTAGAGAGTTGCGCATGTTTAAATGGGACAAGATTTAATCTAGATAAATACAAAATAGTACCTGAAAATGCTCAGCATAAAACAGAGGAATAACATGCAAGAGAGGAGCCGTAAGACCTGGGCATGGAGGGATGTACCTTCAGATGTCATCTTGTAGTGATATTAGCTGTTATTTCTGTCCTGGAAGAACTGAGCTGGCATCCTCCAGGAGTGGAGATAGCAGTTGAAGTCCCATTCCCAAAACCCGAGCCTGCTGCCTCACTTCTCAGGCCATCATTGCTTAATGCGGCACCCCAGAATAGGCAGCAAGAAATCAAAGCATGTAAAACAACCTGGGAGGGCAACTAGTCAGTAAAGACTGCTTGGGAGGGTTAAAAGGTGATTAAACAGGCAGCTCTCCCAGGAAACATAAGGCTTTGTCAGTACTTAAAACATGTGCTACAAGTATGGCACGCTACTGAGCAGTGCAGGCAGCTCTCTGCACAGACACCCGCACGCCATGGGTCCCCCAGCATCCATCGCGTACTTGCCCTATAAGCGTGGATGAAACACTTGTCTCAGTTTCTCCTGTAAAACAAAGCAAGGAGCTTAGGCTTTTTGGTACTGCCCTGCGTTATCCCAGGGACAATGACCATGCACTGGTGCAGGCACCTGCCTCCTGCCACCAGCGAGGTGCTGTTAGGCAGAGGCGTATTTATTTACAGCCAGTGGCAGGCAGGAGACACGCAGCCAAACGCTAACAGGGCACCATGAGGTTAATGAGAAAGCTGTTTGCTGTGTGGTACAACAGTTCGCCTTGGTCCCTCACTAATCCCAGGCTGAGGAGCCCTTAAGAAGAGGGGAGGCTGAGGCTGTGACTGCTGGCAGGTAGGGAGCATCCCTGGCTGCCAGCTGACCCACCAGGGGAGAGAAGGTCCCTCCACTGGGAGGGGAGAGGGGGACCATGACTCTGGAAGGACTGAGCATGTTTCTATAGTGGCAGGTTTCTGGGATAAAGGGGTTCCAGCATTTCTAAGCGAAATAAGAAATACAAACCTCACCTGTAAAAGTTCCCATGGGCAGTGGAAATCCTCCAGCACAGCAGGAGGATATGTAGATACAGCTGTGGGTGTACACACACATACAGTCAAAGTTGTGAAGCATCACTCCACACACCCTGCACAGTGGCGTCAATGCCTGGTTTGGGTTGGCCTCTAACCACAGAGGGGTGCAGAGGTGTGACCCCAACATTTTCCCCACGGATGCTGGAGACACATGCTGCAGCCATCAAAGCCACCTCTGGGACTGTGAGGGGGAAAGGCTGAGGTTTGCTGTCCCAATGGGGCAGACACAGCAGCCATGTGCAGGATCAGCACCGGGCTCTCTTTACCCTCTGTAGAGGCAGAAACTGCTCTTTCCTTGTCAGCAAGACAGTTCGCTACTCAAAAAAAATGAAGCCTGGAAATGCATAATGCTCCTTTTCTGCAGGCGGGAGCAGTAATCAGAAGAGAGAAAGCTGCTGATCCTGATGGCCTCAGCACATGCAGCATCCTTTCTACTAATGCAGACAGCCAAGAAAGCAGGAGGAACAGCCTCTTTTGCAGGGAGTAAGAGGACTTCAAAATCCCAGTGTGCCTGACAACTTGCTGTGCCGGAATGAGTCACTGAATGAATTTGGTGGGCACCAGCATCCCTGCCGTTCATGTGATTATAGATCATTTGAGAGCACCATGCCCCTTCCACACAAGGAATTTGTAATTTCCGAAGGCACCACATGAATCTCCTCCCTGTTGCCTCCTTGGCGAGCTGGGCGATGCAGCCGGCATAACTGCCACCTCTCCTCCGGACCAGACTTTGGCACAGGGAAGCGGTAGGCAGACAGGCTCCTCCTGGAGAAGCAGCTCGACGGGGAGACAAGGTGCAGCGCAGCCACCAGCCTGAAGAGCTGCTCTTTAACAGGACAGGAGCCAGCCCAGGACCCCACAGCAAACCCAGCCATGCCAGGAGAAGCTGTCAGTCTCTGCTCACACACATCCATGCCCCAGCTGAGCAATGGTGCTGCTTGAGGCATCTCTTGTCGCTGCTCAGTGCTGTCTGATAAGAAGCAGCACAGAGCACTCAGCATATTCTCCCAGGGATACATGCACACAAGTACATATGGAAACCTGGGGCGGTTTCACAGTAGGAAAGGAGAGAGCATTCCCCTTTACCATTTCCCAACCAGGGTGTGTTTGTCATATCTCACTAGAGAGGAGAGTATCACTACCTGCTCCTCGTCTTTCTCTCTCCACTGTCACAGCCCTGCTCAGCCCTAGCCAGCAGGAAAACAAGGCCATTACAAACGCTGCCGAAGGGAGGCTTTATAAATGGCCAAAGAAAGGGGGCACCAAGGCCCCCCTGAAGGGAAAATTCCTCCCAATTAAACGGCAGGGGCAGAAAGGGCACGTTTGTGTACTGGTTTGGGGTTAGAAGCAGCCCTGGGGAGTACGAAATACTTGTGTCTTATTTAAAATTGCAGGAACAGGGTGACTGCCCCAAAGCTGGACCCTTGAAGAAACTATATACTGCTACGTCTGTTTTCCCTTTTATTCTTGAGGAAATTGTACTGACCACCTGGGCACCCTAAGAGATCAGACCACCAGGTGAGCTAACTGCTGCGACAGGCAATTAGCACAGCCCAAATCTCCAGGTCCGGAGGGAGAGAAATCTGTGCTCCCACCTCAAGAGAGGCAGCAGCACCCAGAGACCTGAGGCTGCGCAGCCTGCGGGGATGCTGTAAGATGGTAATTGCGCCCTGATCACAGACACTGCAGAAGCTAATTTAAACAAGAGAAATTGCTTTTAAGCAATTGCTTCATGCTGAAAGACACTGTGCTACAGACTTCACAGATGCCACCCCATGACACTCTTGCAGAAGAGGGGCTAATTTCCCTTTAGGGGTGGGAAAGGGCGACCGGAACCACACTGAACCCCTAATGATGCAGAGGGGAACGAGATGAGGCTCAGGCATTTCTCTTTCTGCCGTGGCAGAACAGCTGAGGTGGCCCAGCGTCTGTCTGGGAGACACTGTTAACACGAAGCCATCTATGCCACCTTCTGTGCCACACTGCAAGTATGCAGGCAGGAGCCCAGCCTGTCCTGCTCCTCCAGTCCTACCTCAGCAAACAGCCTTCCAGGATGAGCCCTCCCTTATTCGTTCATGCTCTGCCTTCAACTCACCTCTCCTGGAAACAGGTGGCCAGAGCCACACTAAAGTCCTGGGACAAGGTCTCACGTGAATGCGACCAAATCCCTGTCTTACCCAACGCATCTCAAGAGTGCATCTGCTTTCTCCACAGTGGTACCATAGCAGTGGCGCTGGCTCATCTCACCACCACTGAGCCACCCAGGTCTGTCTCCTCGGCGTATGCCAACACATTTGAGGGTTTTTTAGCAGAAGTCCCTGCTCTGAGCTGAGTGCAGGCCAGGTCAAGCCCCCAGCCTCAGTTTTGTGTGACCAGCACCTTGCTACAGTACGAAAATCAGACACATTGCCAGGGCTGGAAGGAGCTACTCTCCCTTGCAGGCGTCGGAACACCAGTGTGACCTGTACAGCACTTCCCTGGGGCTTGGTGACACCATGGCCCTGCTACCCACACAGCCAAGCAGCTTGAATTAGACTCACTTGAATTACAGGAGCTGAATTCACGCTGAGCCCTGAGAGCCACCAAGTGGCCATGCCCATTAGCTGCAGGCAGACATTTCCATCTGGCTGGATACAGGCATACTTGAAACTTGTAATGAGTAATTTTCAACACTGAATCCCAAAGGATAGTAAAACAGGGCACACAATTGCTCCCTCTTTTTGACACGTCTGTGATGCAAGGCAGCTATGAGCTGCTTCACAGCATGCACAGCAAATACTCAGCACACAGAGGCACAGAGCACCCACGCAGATGCTGTTATCCCACAGCGGCAGGAAGAGGCAGCCCTGCTGCAGTAGCCCACCTATGCCCTTACAGTCAAGATGGAAAGGGGAAAGATTTCCACTATCTTTGGGGAAAGTGGAAACAGGGTGTAGGAGAGCACAGCAGAGCCCTGGGCCAATTTGTATCCTCAACTGGTTGTCTTAAGCAGACCTGACTGGTAATCACAGGCAGCAGCTGGGCTGGCAAGGTGAATATAAGTTACCCGATGGAAAAAGCCCTGTTTTGTCTGCCTCAGTGCTCTGCACAAGACCAGACAGTGCAGCCTGTGTGACAAGGCTAAGAGAGGTCACTAAGCAGCCCAGCGATCACAGTTTGGTGTACCACAGACCCTGGAGCAGGGCTGGGTGCACACGCCACTGTGTGTGCCAGACTGTGGCTGATGTGCAATGCCCGGTACCCTGAGGTCCTGCGACTTCAGGTCTCAGGGCGTGACGTGGAAAAGCACAGCACCCCGCAGCAGCAGATCACAACCAGCCTGGCAAGATCAGTGACGCGAAGCAGATTCTTCCCCAGCTTCCTTCTCAGCCTGGTCCCTCAGACCAGCTTCTGCTGCTGCTGAGGAGCCAGTTCCTCAAGGATCCGAGGAATCCATATAACCCATCTGGCTCACGGTACCCCTTCACTTTTGCTACACTGAATCAGTATAGTATCTTAAGCTTTATTTTTCTATTGGCCAGCAACTTAAACTGGGTTAAAAAAAAAAAGCAATTAATAGTATTACACAAAGTATAAAACAACTCAATGGACACAAGCCAACTTAATGTTCATATCTCATTCTTCCTAGCCTCTCCCAACCCTGTACAACATATTTGAAGGGAACAGGTGAAGGCAGCTATGAAGATATGCTTAAAAAAGTAGAAATATTGCTTCAAGCAACATGCTCAATATTTTCCTCTTAGTTAGTAGTCAATACTTGTCAGGAACTTGATTATAAAACAAGAAATAATTTAGAGATTTCTCCTTTAGATCATTACACAATAATTTAGATTTCTTTCCCCTCTTTCCTACTGCTGTGGAACTAAGGATACACCTCAGTTCCTCCACCTCTCTTTCTGCATTAGTTAAGGATTATTTCACCGGGCTGATGTTGATGGGGGAGTTTCAGATTGACCTGCTCTGAATTTTAACTTGTCACCCTTTAGCGCCAGTACAAGATTTCTGCTCTGTGAACTAAAAACCCCACGATGCTGCAAGACCATTTAGGGGTCTGGGTGATTTTGCTTATGTTAACTGTCTGCTGCCAAGAGACAGGGCTCAGCCGGCACCACTAAAAGGCCAGGAGAGGGAATAAATTTGTTTGTTTATAAAAGGGCAGCTTCACTGCTTAGAAACAACAAAACCCTACAGCCCTTTCTGCTTCATGAGTGTAACAGGCATACTAGGAAGTTGAGAACAAGACAAGAGGCACACAAGATCCTATGAATTCAGGCCAAGACCCTGTTGGCATCATGATGGCACTGAGTCCAAGGCAGCGGTGATGACTATGTGCTGTATGTATCCAGGATCCCAGTGCAGACAGAATATTTAATTAAACCAATTCCTCTGCAGCAGACAGTTAATCCAGTGCTACCAGTTTACCACATACACTGGGGCAACTGGTTGAAGCTGACTCTCCTGACCTTCTGTCCTGGTTTGACGTAGTAACCAGTAAAGTGGGCTTCCAGATCTCATGACAGCCAGAAAACCCTCAGCTGTTTAATAAGCTCTTTGGAGGCTGATAAAATATTTGTATATATTCATTTCCTGTCCAAGAGAGACAAGCGTGGAGGCTTTAATTAGAAAAATCAAGCTGAGGGGATCTCTCAACATGCAAGAGATGTGAGAAGGTATTTCCACTAACCAAACAGGCCAAAGGGTAGCAAGATATGCCAGCTCCAAAACCAGACCAATTCTTCACCAAACCTCAGCAGGGGATAGGCAGGAGGAAACAAAACTTTCTCACTCACACAGAAAGCCACTCAATAAAACAGACTAGACCCAAAAGAATTGGAAAGTAGTCCATCGTCTTTGCTCCAGAATCACTAGGAGGCAAAAGGCCTCTTGTGGCTCTTGATGGCACTGTACTGGGGGATGCTTCAAGGAAGAGGAGGAAGGATTGCTGAGAAATCCTAAGGCACTCGCATCTTTGCAACATCGGTCATGACAAGATTTTAGCTGCACCAAGTTGAGCTCCTGATCAGCAGGGAGAGTAGCTCCTGCCCCAAGCAACCAGGCAGGCATGCTCTCAGGCAGCAAACAGCTGTGTTAGGACATCGGTGCACACTCGGGAGGAGGGAGAGAAATCTTCCATGTATGAGAGACTCAGTTCTGGCTCCAACTCAGTGCAGAAACATCATCTGTCCTCACAGTCAACGCCTGGTGCTGCTGAAGCACTTCTCAGAAAGCAAACCGTGGTTCTTGTATAGCATCCCGATACCTTCATGTTGGCTCAGGAAAAGCCTCAAGAGAAATGGCCCTGGATAAACCTTGCTTCGTAGTTATATCAAGGGACTGTTTCGCTAAAGCTTCACACAGAAGATCCACAACTCTTTTGTTTCTTGACAATGAAGAGGACCTGCTGAACTTCTGGCTTGTACACAACAAGGAGGGTGACTTTCCCCCATGGGGGCAGGTAAGGCGGTGCATGGTTTGAGAGGCATTTAATTACAGAGCCAAGTCCTCAGGTTATAGACACTTCTGTGGTGGTGGTGGAGAGTGGTCAGGTTGGCAGGCACTAAGGGAAGTGGCAGAGGGGGAGCGACAGAGTTCCTGCAGCTATTAATATGGTTCTGGCTTTAAACTCTTGTACAAGCAGCAGGTGAAAATCATCCCAAAGATCTACAGGGCATAAAGGGAAGAGAGAAATGCATGAAAAAATAAGATGGATGCAGTGGAGGCAGCAGCTTGCAAACCAACAGCCTGGACCTAGACTGGAGTGGCAGCTAACTCCTGCCTGGGGTTACAGCACTCCACCTTGCAATAAGCAGCAGGAGATAACATAATGTGTGCAAATCCTCATAATTAATCACCAGCAGCTTCTCTGGGGTGTAATTTGGCTACTTGCCAGAACAAAGGGGAAGATGAGGAACTCACAGAGACAACTGCATCTGGAAGAAAAGAATAGCCTGTGCCCTCCCCTCTAAAATGGGAGAGGGGGACATCCATATCTTACCCCTTAATTCATTACCCCCATCTCATCATTTGCAGACCCACAGTGCCGTTCCTCAATATGACACAACTGAGGGAGAAATTCTGGATGACTTAAAATAATCCTAATGAGCCAGGGTAGGAAAGTCCTCCAGAGAGGCTCTTCAGCTGCACAGGCAACCATGGCACATCCCCACAAGAGGTCTCTCTCAGGCTGCCAAACCGTCTGCCATGGCCAACACTGCCCTTCCCACAGCCCAGGAGCAAAAGTCTCTCCCCCCTTGCCCAGCTGGCTGCACTCCTTCACCAGAAGCAAATTTTACACACTGGCAAAATAGGCTTTCTCTTTGGATCTAGTGAATCCTCGGGTCCCCGAAGTACCTGGCAACTTCTTGTCAGGTAGGGAAGAGCTTAAAACATCCAATTTTTATCATCCCTCAGCTCTAGGGTTGCTTTAACTTCTGTCTAGCACCCCAAAACCCCACTCAGCCCTTTTACCTGCACGCAAGCAATGCTGATCCCCACTGCCCCAATAATTTTCAGATGCTCTTGAATGAAGTTTTCCAGCTTCGTAATGCAACCGCTCTGCAGGGTGAGAAGAGGGACATAGAGAATCAGCTTCATTTTAACCTCTTGTTCACTTTAATCCAATGTTTGCAACCCTTGAAAGCAATGCTATAAAAAGTAGTGTCTGTGAGCAACCTCTTCCCCTGACATCATTGGAAAAGCTACACAGATGATGTAAACTGCATCATGTTTTGCATTGCTCTGGACCTACTGGCTCAGGAACTGTTGAACAAACTGTGGCTGCTAGCTGGGCAGGAGAAATGCAGAAGAACCGGCCACATCACACAGAGGGAACGTGTCGTTTTTCTCTGAGATACGGGGAGAAAGGTTCTCTTACTCACTGCCTAGCATGTGCCTGGAAAGGGTGTTCACTCCTGTCAGGCCAAAAGGCCAGGGAAATCTTGCTGAGTGGATCCAGTGCCAAGACCTCTAACATGACAAGAGCCTTTTAAGAGTAAACCCCTCCCACTGCTATTTATGACAGCAGTGAGTTTCAGCATGGACCTGGAAAGCCAAGCTCTGTCTCTGCCTTGCAACTGCATCCTTGGCTGCCAGCGTGACCTTTCCCTCCCTGTTTCAGGCACAAGTTTTTGTTGTCATAAGGCAAAAATAAAGTAGTAATAGCATTCTCTGGTTTTGGGTTGGGTTCTGTTTGGGGTTTTTTGGGGGTTTGGTTTTTTTTTTTTAAGAGTTCCCTTTATATAATTAAATTGTTTAATCTACTGAGGCAGGTTTTCCATGGTAACAGCAGGGGGATTTATTGTGTAGGCAATAGCACTGCCCCAGGGGTGTTAGGGGCCCTCCTGCCCCAGAAGTTTACAGTGGATACAGACACCTACACACACACAGGCAGAGGGAAGAAGCGAGCACGCAGCACTCCAGGGAGGGATGGCAAAGGCCTCACTTTTCCCATGCCAGTATTAGGTTTTAGAGTCAGCTCCAGCTGCCCTGATACGAACTCCCGTTCCTTGATCTGACCCTTTTCTAGGTTTTTCTTCCTCAAAGCCACTAAAATTCTTTCAGAACTCTTGACTGAGACCTCATATCATGATATGCAGCATCTGACTATAGATGCAAATCTCCCCTTACAACTTTTTCTCCTTTAGAGCTACCCCAACATATTTGGCAGCCTACAGGGCCTCTCTTAATAATGCAGCTGGGCAGCTGCCTCCAGCTTCCCACAGCACAGAGAGAGAACAGGAATTGCCAGGCCTGTCCCTCAAACAGTTGTGGGTTTCCACTCTCAGAAACACTTCTTCAGCCCTTGGACTCTCTTCTGCAGTTCATCGTTGCATCTTGCCTGGAAGCAAAACTTACGGGAAAGTGTTATTCCTGAAGAGCAAAACCCAGCCAAGCAGCTGGACATAAGAGGGGGTTTGGTAGATCAAAAAGACTCGCTGTTCATTCCCCAAAGATAGATGGTTGGTTTCCTTTCAGCTGTTTGAGTAGCTGGGCTAAATGGCAGATGTTATTCACACTCCTCTTCCGAGTCCTGCTCAAAGCACAGACTGTTAGAAGAAGTACCTGCTTTGAAGGGGCCACCTCTTCATCCACAGCCCTCCTTAACTGTCAGGGGGACAGGAACAAGGAAAAAGCTCCAGTTGGTGCTCCCTAGGCTCAATACAGCCAGCAAAGGTGCTGGTTCCACTGATGAGAAAAAGGATTACGCTACCCCACAGAGAGTGTCACAGTGAGCAAGTTAAAGCCAGGTGACAGGACTAGAGGGTGCCAAAATAAACGCAAGAACTTTTATCAGCCTTATGCAAACTGGATGAATAAATGGTCTGACAGCTACCTGTTTACTTACTCAGCTAGCCTGGGATTCAGCTTGCTTTTTCTAGAAAAGATACAAGCCCCTCTATCTCCAGCCTTCTTTTCAGCCTAAACTGCAGCCCACTGGAACTGGTCTGCTACAGGGCCTTCCTTCTTCCCCATACACTATTTCTTCATGTTGTAGGTCAAATCCCACTATCTCAGTCAAGGACCAGAAGTATCTCCATTTGCACTGAGTAATTCCAATGACAGGAAGCAGTGTCAGATGCAGAGCTCACATGCAAGTTTCTTGCCAGAACCAACCACCTCTCCTGCTTCCCCCATCACTGGCATACTCTGTAGTAACAAACACAATTTACTATTTTTCTCTATATCTACATATAAAATCAGAGCCTAGGCAGCCGAATGCTCAACTAGAGAAATTAATTCTACTTTCTAAGGAATCCTACTGACAGTTTGCAGCATCAACTCAACACCCGCACTCCTGGCCCACCTCCTTTACATAGTTTATGACAGGCGGCTCTGAAGCCCTTTTGCTCTTTACCTCCTTGTAGATGTTGGAAGGATGGTCTCTTCGGCCACAGAGGTCAGTTATTGTCTTACAGCAGCTGTCTGGGACTTTCCGTCCATTGGCCTCAGGAGATTTGATCCACAGGCTGTCAACCCAGTCTGTGTAGTTGTTGCTCCCACAGCACTTGAACTGCATGCACACAGAGCAAAGGCTGAGCTTGCGAGCATTGCAAACTCCTTCTCCCTCCAGCCTCCCACGCCAAGCCCTGGGCATCACTCTCCTTTGCAGAGAGACACCAGAGCTATCTCACAGTCTTTTTTGTTTGTTTGTTTTTAGGCTACTATAATTACTAGTGACTTTTGCATTAGGAGTCCCCAGAATGGCCATTAAGTATCAGCTTCATCCATCTTTTAGCAGCTGTGACTTTTGGTTACTGCTGGAATGAACTGTAACCAGAGCACACCTGCAGCTGCACTGGACTGGCAAGTGTTAATGGCAATAACAGGGTAAGTTTACTTACCAGTTACTATCGCAAATGCACCTGCTATAGCAGTATGCATATAGTAGGCCCCGTGTTTTGAAAGTGCCTGTGCACAAGGATCCTTCCTGTGGGAAAGCCTGTCAGAACTGCGGCAGCCCTAACCTGAACCACCCCTGAGCCAGGCACAGCTAGCAACAGCAGCAGGAAGGCTCTTCTTTCATTATATCTTGCTCTCTAGGGTACTGAGCAGCTTAATGAAAAACGTCAGCAATTTCTCCAAAGCCTTAAAGTGGGAAGTAGAAACAGCTGTCAAGAATGACTCAGCAGCTCTGGTTCACTCTGGGAGCAATCCAGATGTTGTTTCCCCAGTGCTACTGGGCATGCAATTCAGAGATCACACCATGCCATTCTGCCAGTTGCACAGTCCAGGCCCTGTACCCCACACAACCTTGTCTTGAATCAGAAGCAGCAGAACATACACTCAACATACAGAAGAAACATCTGTATGTTGGATGTTAAGAGCCCTGACAAACACACCGTTTGTGGGTTTGATTTTAAGCCCTGCAATTGTATTAATTCTCCCTGCCTTTACAGATACCTACCTCCTGCTGCAGTTTGTCTACTGCACTGGTAACACTCTCTTCTCCCTCCTTCCGGTACTTCTGGGTCATGGTGTTCTTCAAATTTTGCTTCAGTTCCATGCTTAGCTGAATGGAAGAGACAAGTAGTATAAAATCACAAGGCAAACTCACCCCTCAGAGCAGCCCAGAGCCCTGCATACGTTCCATTGCCTTTACTCCACGGAAAAAGCAGAGAGCCTAGTGGAAGCCACAGCTTCCTTCAAGATCATCCTCCAAGGTTTGACTGGACCAGGCTTATTTCAAATTGATTACAGATCATGCCTCCATTTTCATAACTGGAAAGAGGTTCTTCAGGACTAAATTTCAGCCTGCACTACACATGACCATATGGGTCCTCACTTTGAATATGTAAGATTACCAAGACACGCCTGCACTAAAAGAGAATACAAAACTGCCTGCTTAAATATGAATATGCCTGTGAGACCATGTGCAGTTTTCTCCCTCTGAAGCCTGTGACAAAATACTAAAAATCAGATCACTCTGTCCAGGAGCAGGAAGAAATCAGAGTCCTCGGCATGCTGGACTGAAGCCCTGTAGCCTGAATAGCTATTGTATCGGCATCAAAAAGGATGCCACAGGAGGGCATTAAGTGTGCAGTTGCGAAAGTACTGCAAGGCCTTTCTTGTCAACAGTGATAGGGAGATAAGGCCTGATTTTGGAAGTACAGAATTTCTGAAAGCATCATCACAAACCACTGGCATGTTCAGGTGATTGGATTCAAACATTTATTCCTGTGGATGCTCTTTTAATCTGAATTCTTTTCACCTATCGAGGTCATAGCCAAAAAGTGCCAAGATCTGCATCTTTTTTTTTGTCATCCTAGTTCATACAGCAACACTGCTTTAGTCCAACATCTGTGAAATGCGAAGTTTCCTATTCCAATAAACAACGTCAACACGCACTTTAAATGGGGTCAGTGAATGGAACAGGTGGGTAGGCACTCTACACACCTTTTATTCTACACAGTAAGTAGTAAATGAGAAGTCAAGCATCTGGTTATTCTGAACCGTGCTAAATACAGTCTGCAGTTTATTCTCCCTTTGAAACACTGTTTTTTCCAACCCCATGTGTCTAATGGGGACAACACCTACCTCACAGAGATGGTAAGAGGCTTCATTCATTAATATTTGCAAAATGCTTTGAGATCCTGGGCTGGGAAGCTCTACAGAAGTGCAAAGGACTTAGTGTAATAAAAAGAAAGGAAAAGGTTCAGCAGCTGGAATGGATCAGAGGCAAATAAAGAGGAGAGTCCATTAGCAGAATTATTACTTGGGAGAAAAGCAGTTACCTGCGGGCTCACGGGGAAGTACTGCAGCATGGAATAGAGATAACAAAAGAAACAGTTTAGACACATACATGCAAGCCTTAGACACCAAAGCAATGGCTGAAATAAAACCAGTGGCAAACAGAGCAAGCAGCCTGCAACCAGGAAAGAAGGCAGATTTGTCAGCCAGGGGCAAGGGGAACTGCAGCTATTGGTAAGAGATGCCCTCAAATGATCTAAAGCATTCAAGGGTACAGCTCCAAATATGTCATCCCTTATTTCAACCTAAGGATCAGCTCCTCTTCAACCATTGTCATATATGAACCTCGTGCCTTTGCATGGATAGATGGACGGACCTCAACTTCTCACCGTGCCTGCAAGGATTTATCTTTCCCTGTTAAATACACACTCTCCTACCTCCTGTTAGGAGCCAGCACATTTCTTCGGCTCCTCACAAACCACCAGTGCCCATCTTAGCAAGGCAAACCACAGAAGGCTCAAGAGGAAAAGGAATGGAAAGGAATCCTGGCAGTGAAGCCAACAAGATCCGATGTCCAGCTGCTTTTCAGACAGCCACTTGACAACAATCCTAATTTGCCATTTCCAATCAATTTCCAGACATGAGAGGAACTTCCCAGGCTGTGCCTTGGTGGCTTAACTCCCTTTGAATACAAATGATGAGTTAAGCCTCTGCTCTCTGCAACTGCAAGAAGTGCCAAGCTAGAACTGCAGTGGTTGGGAGGCTGTGCTGTTCTCCAACCCCTCAGCTGGACTGATTAAGTAAAGCTCTCAAAAACTTCTTGACCTGAAAGGACCTCTCAGCTGGACCAGTTCAAAAGTATGGCAGCTAGCTTGCTGGATGCAGCCGGAACTGTTCCTATGTTCTGAATATACTAAGTGGCATTAATGTGCTTTCAATTGCTTGCACTATGCCTTGAAGGGTGTTAGAAGAGCTCCTAGATCTACAAAGCCTCAAAAATTGTCTTCTACAAGGCTCTGCAGAAAAACAGTGCATAGGGGTGAACCACAGGAAAGAGCTAAGCAGCAAGGCTGAGCAGCCTCCCTAGTAACCACCCACCACCACTTTGCCAAGAACCGTAAATAATCCAAGGTCTTCTGTATGGGGAGGGGAGTGAGTACGGATAAGTGGAAAGGTGAATCACAACCAGATCCCAGGTCCCAAGCCTCCAAGCCCAATTCTGGCTGGAGAAATGGGATGGTAGCCAGCTTTTTTCTCTCCCTGGTTTGAGTCTCTAAGGACTAATGTCCACTCACCTGCTGGTAGTAGATATAGGCCAGGATTCCAGCAATGATCTCCAGGAGAAAGATGCACAGCAACAATATGAAGTACTGTAAAATAATGGGAATAGCAGGACATTAGAACAGAATGTGAGGAGATGCCGGGAGCCAGCTTTTCATCAGCCAGTAAAATGCAGGACTGTCTTCATCGATGCTTTTCTGCAGTAGTGTTCAAAGGCAGGGGCTGGGATTAAGACCTCAATAGGGCAGGAAAGGAACAATCCCACAGGTTTAAAAAAATACCTCAAACCACAAGATAACGGAAGACAAGCAGCAGCAAGTGTGAGTTTAACTCACAGAGCCAGAGGGATGTAGAGAATGGAAAAGTGTGGGCAACAGAGATAAGATCACTGGACAAAAGCAAGTGGTTGCTGGATAACCTGATGACTACACTCAGTATCATAGAAAACATCTGATTCAGACAACAATACAAAAAAAGCGAAACTTTTGCTTTTTTTGATATTGTTTAGGACATTTCACCAAGTTACTAAGGAGCAATGTATGTTATAATGATGATTCAATAAAGCAACAAATGGCCCATTTCACCAAGGCAGACCACCTAAACATAGATTTATGTTCCCAGTGACTTCTGTGGGGCTCAACCAAAGGCTGAAGGGCACTATTAAAGCAAATGGGACTTTAGCACTGATTCACAGTCAGGACTGTGGCTGTATGTTCTGCTGGACTACAATATAAGGGGAAAAGTTCAGTATCTCAAAACCAGAGTGAGAAGAGCTCTTAGAAGACTACCAGGAGAACATAACTATTTCTTAAAAGTGCTTAATGGCAGTGCAACGGAAACCTGTTTACCACAAGGAGAATCAAACCGACAGTACAGAAAACTGTTTGGGAGCACTATTCCTATACACAAACAGTAAGGGAAGTCAAAACTATGAGGAGGAACATGTGTACCAGATTAAAGGGACTGGGCAGTCCTGAAGACAGGGTGATGTGGCCTCTTCTTCCTTAGGGTCAAAGACAACTTTTCAGGGAGAACCCCTGTCCTGACAGACAGCCCCTGCCTTGCTCCTAGTCAGCAATGAACAGGTTTTTTACAGATCTAGGCTGTTGTATGACTACTACTAAATTAATCTTTCTGTAGATAAAGCTGGAGACACCAGTTCCAGCCATAACAAGGTCCTCGTGCTAAGTCCCTGTAAAAGTTGGCCTCCCCACAACAGAACGCACAAAATATCTCCCATTTTCTGTTTTACCCTTGAGCTTAAAAAACAGCTGTTCCCAAGGAACAAAGCAAACAGCTCCCTACAAATATAACTGGACTTCAAACCATCTCTCCCTGGCACAAAGAAGAACAGCGAAGACCTGGACACAACAAGCTGACCTACACAGCACAGATGCCTTTTGTTGCACAAGGGTTACACTCCCACTGTGCACTCTCCTTTGCTAGGTATTTTAAAGCCCCTTTGCAGGAGTAAAATGACAAAGACACAAACACTCAGGCTTCCTCTTTTGCCCCCGTTGGGATTCAGCAGCTGCAAAGGAAAGACAGCTGGGTTTTATCTGCAGACTGGGCTTTAATCTGAGCGCACAATCTCAGGCTTTCACTCCATAGCTCCACACTCTCCCCCCAGCGGCCGAACACTGATCGTCTCTACAGACGCCTGTACAAGATACCCATTCATACCAGGGGTATGAGTCACTCAGCAGAGTTCGAATAGCTAAAGGCTGGCCCCAACACTCGCAGGAGGTTGAAAGGGGGCAAGAAAGGACGGTCATCCCTTGACACAAAGGCTGCCTTTCTTTTGATGGGACCTAGTTATGCCCTAACTGCTCTGACACCATCCCTTTGGTGTCAGAGGGGCAGGGCAGGGGCCGGAGGTG
>NW_009649309.1:711608-714105 GCF_000708025.1 Charadrius vociferus
AAAACAACCAATTAACTGGAAAGTTTCTTTTATTTATTTTCCCTGTGTTGTCATGTCAGAAGCATTCAGGTAGAGCTGAGCTGCACCACCACAGCTCGCTCGTTGTGCTGGCTAAAGGTGGACAGAAACAAACATGTATCCAGCAGACCTTAAAAAAATTTGAGTGACAAGACCCTTGTAAAACCTCATAAGAGAGGTTAGTGCATCTGCCACCCACAAATCCAACCTGTCTCTGCCGATCCACGGCATCATTACCCTTATCTCAGTCTCATCATTCCCCCAGGGCTGCTTCCAAGTATCATGTTGAAATAGGGGAGCAGCAGCTTTCACTCTGAATGCACACAAACCACAGGGCTGCTCTCCTTGCTCTTCATCAGGAATTGCAGGGCTTTCTTACATAGGTCTGCTCTGGGAGGAGTAGGCCAGGTCCGGCATGGAGCTGCGGGGACATGCCTTACTGGCTTCCCAAGAGGCTGCTGAACAAGTCAGAAACGTGGGATCACTTTAAAGCCTGTAGTAGACACATGCCCTGGACCTGGGTAATCTCTGCGCAAAATTAACTCTTACTCTGGCTCCAAGCCAGAGTCAGGGCTGCCTGGTGTCTCCTAAAAATCTACAGGGACCAGATTTCTTCCATCCAGCTTCAAGTGTTTGAGTGAAGCGCCAAGCTTTGGCATGCTTTCTCTGAAAAACCCAAAGAATGGTTCAACCTGCCTACAATCCAAATCGCTCTCTGGAGAGACCTTTCCACTACATGAAGAAGAGATATATAGCAACTGTACTCCTAAATGAGCAATCTCACTTCAGTGGGAGGGCTCCAGGCTGAAATGCAGCAGGAACAGAAATCATAACCAATGCATTCCTTTCTCCCTATCCAAGGTAGCCAACTAGAAGTGGCAGTGTGAAGGGCCAAGCCTCAAGAAAGCCACCTTCTTTCTTCACATGCAAGGTCTTCTATTTGATGGGTCCTCTCCTGAAACTCCTGCTTGTATACTTTTGTGTACGAAAGCGTGCGTCTCGACTGAAGTACATAGTATATACTATATAGTAGTGATTTGTGTGCTTGTAAAGAGCTGGACTGCAGGATCACAGCCAGCCAGGCTGCAGATCCACTGCCACGCCTGCTCATGGAGCCAGAGAAACTCCACATGTGCTGCCCAAGCCTCAGCATGTCACCTGGCTAAGGAGGATCATGAGGAAGCAAAATAAGCAGTGACATAAAAAAGGTAGCACAGCTGTGAGTGATGAGCAACGAAATACTATGAAAAGCCTTTAAGTGGGCCCATAAAACTCATAGTTAGGTAGAAAGGCAGAAAAAAAATTCACAGATTCCTGAGTCTTCTACAGAAAAACAAACTAAAAACCAGATAGCATTTTACAAAGAGCACCCAAAGCTGTCAATGATTGATTCTTAAAAGCACCAAGAAGGCACTGGGGAGAGCAGAGAGTGCCACTTACAGCACTCCCTCCCATATTTGTGGGGGCCTCTGGTACAGAGAAATTGGGACAGGCTGGCACAGACCCCAGGGCACTGACTGTGAAGCTGTCAGGATTACTGTCTGAGCTCAGAGCTGGCAAAGGCCCCCAGCCAGGCTCACCCAGCCCTGGCAAGCACAGCTCTGTCTCTTGTGCAGATTACTCACCAGCAACCAAAGCAGAGCACAAGAAAGAAGAGACAATAGGCCTGTCGCGACCAGCCACTCTAAAAGAACCGTGGTGTAAGGACATAGAGTGACCTTTTGTTCCCAAGAGACAATTATTAGTTTTCTGTGACAGAATAACAAAGGAAACCCCACCGGATTTTTATCCCTAGCTTCTGAGTGAGGCAAAAAGACAAAGGGAGATCTCTTTGGCATGGAAAGTAAGTGAAGCAAGGCAAAAACGACTGCTACAGACCAGGAACCTAATGAACAATCACCAGCAATGCACGCACTGTGTCTTCCTCTGTGTTTTATTCTCCCTTCCTGGCCCTACTCTGCCCCTCACAGGAATTACCAGACCTTCAAAGCAGTGGTACAAGCATCAGGCTTGCTCACAACTCCTATTTCTGCTTCTCTATCCAAACGAAAGAGGGGAAATGGGACAGTCAGCTGAACGAGGATTTGCAAAGGAAGGAGCTGGTGAAGAGTTGCTCAAAAAGCCTTTTCTGTAACTGTGAAACCAAAGAGCCACTGATTGTTATTTCAGTCGCTGCACTCACCACTGTAGCACAGGTACTAAAAGGGACTGCTGACACACTCCAGACTGAAAGTAAGATTTGAGAGAGAGGAAGTGGAATAGAAACCTTAAGGCTGGTCAAAAAATTCAGTGTAGGTGGGCGAGCAGGGAGCTCAGGAAGTAATACAAGGCCTTAGTGGTATTTGCTCTAGGACAAACAAATAAGGTTGGTGCAGAACACAACTAAGGTGTTTCCCTCCCTCCTAGATGGTTCAAGATAAAATGGGATAAATCCTCCCACAAACAAAAAAAACAAGCAAAACTTACCACTCTTAGCAAA
>NW_009649309.1:714185-729378 GCF_000708025.1 Charadrius vociferus
CCCCCAGAATATAAGCAGTTGCCGAATACGTGCTGGAGGAGAGCAGGCTGATGTAGTCACTCTTCTCAGCTAGGGTCCAGGCGCCCACTGCCATCACGGCCCCGCCAGCCAGCTGGGTAGAAAGAGAAGCAAGCAAATGAGAGGCATCTGATGCACAAACTTCCTCACCTCCCAGAGCAACTGGACCTGGATACCAGGATCTGCCAGAATATAAGCAGTTGCCGAATACGTGCTGGAGGAGAGCAGGCTGATGTAGTCACTCTTCTCAGCTAGGGTCCAGGCGCCCACTGCCATCACGGCCCCGCCAGCCAGCTGGGTAGAAAGAGAAGCAAGCAAATGAGAGGCATCTGATGCACAAACTTCCTCACCTCCCAGAGCAACTGGACCTGGATACCAGGATCTGCCTTAGCTCCGTAAGCTAAGCCAAAGATAATATACACTAAAGGAAGGACTCCCAGAGGTTTCACTGGGACCAGGAGCAGGCCCCTGTGCACTGGGAGGGGCTGGGCTTCAAGGTATGCTCATTTCACACCCCAGGTGGCCTGAGATGCAAGCTATCTGGAGCATCTACCTGAGCACAGGAGTTCATGCTTGGACCAGAGCCATTCCAAATGTAGCCACACTGTTATCTGCACAAATATGAAAAAAATGTCAAATCTATTGGGGTGCTACCTAGCCGGAAAGAGGAAGAAAACAGCTTTACATCAGCAAGCTTTACGCTGTTTGTCAGGGAGCAAGACTACCAATAAATGGTAACCATGCCCAATATGGGCTTCCTAGACTAAACATCTGGGGAGAAAGCAGTCAAGGCGCTAAACAGCCTGGCTGGTTGAAGTCCAACCCTTACAGCAAATGAACATCGAGAGGGCCATCCAGACTCCTAGAAATCCCTTGTGTTTCTGGAGGGTTTTATGCAGCTTCTAGTAGGCTCAGATAGAGCTTTCCTTAAAGGTCTGACCTGGATGTTCCCATGCTCTGTCCCAGGCAGCAAAGAAAAAAACAATCCTTTGGCATCAGTAACTTTCTAGTGGAAAGCATGACTCTAGGAAGCTGTACCGTGGACCCAGCTGCAAGAAGGTGTTTGTTATCCTTGCTCTAGCTATGCCACTCCACTGCCAGGACTGCCATTCTGAGAAGGAGGAAAGGACAGTGGAGTCCTCAGACTCCCTGAAAAAGCAATCCAGGTGAAAAAACAAAGCAGAGACACAGCATGCTTTCAAAGGCTCCCTGTTATTTTTCCGTACTTAGTAACGTGACCTAGAAACAGCCAGAGACTGCAGTGTCAAACCCTAACTTCTGCAGCCTGGGCAGGCAAGCCCAATGGATGGGATTTCATCCCACCAGATTAAATCTGTATGCTACTGATGTCAGCACTTTTTGCCAAAGACTTCATCAAGCCCAAGATTTCTGTGTTCCTGACACCAAAACTGCAGTGCCATCTCAGTGACTCTGAAATACACTGAAGCTTCTTACCCAGAAAAAAAAGTTGAAGATGAAGAGCAGGTACTTGAGACAGATGGTCCCACATGTTTCCTTCTTTTCCGTATACTCACGCATCTTTCTGGCTCAGCAAGTTCCTGAAAAAACAATCAGAAAAGCTTGAGTCAGTCAGTCATCACACCCCTTCTCCCAAAAGGAGAATTACTACTCTCCTCCTGCAAGAACTCACACTTCTGACCTTTTGCTGAAGTAAGCCAGTGAGCAAATCTTTCAAGTGTCTTCAGGGATGCAAGACAGTGCTTGCTTAGATAAAGAGCTCTTGTATCCATTTGGGTGACCTACACATCACGAGACCTCGCACAGTGTGAAAGGGAGGCAGCTGGTACCAGCGTGTGGCCTTCCTGTACTGCTTTCATCCTCCTCCTCTCTCCCCATCCTGCTGTCACTTCTGGAGACTCATCTACCTTTAGATCAATATTTGCAGTGGAGGGATCAGGCCTACCGTTGTGCAAGTGGTCAAGCAAAAACCATGAGCTGTGATCAACATTACAGTGAGTAAACTTCAGTATAGTTCATGCTCACTTCTTCCTATTTGAACTGAAATAAATGAAATCCCAGACCTGTTATCCAGAAAATCCCAGTATCTGGCTCCTGACTGCAGCCTGTAACTGGTGCTTCTGAAGACAGCAACAGAAACCTCTGTCTTTGACATTTATGGAATAATCTGTC
This sequence comes from Charadrius vociferus, assembly GCF_000708025.1. Taxonomy (NCBI): domain Eukaryota; kingdom Metazoa; phylum Chordata; class Aves; order Charadriiformes; family Charadriidae; genus Charadrius; species Charadrius vociferus. The sequence continues at coordinate 716,355 of NW_009649309.1, forward strand.
TCCAAAGAATATTCTTTCCTCGCTGGCACTAATTACAACTGCCTGAAATAGATCCCTATCTAAGTTTGGGGTATTTTTAATCTTTGCAACTGTAACTGAGTACCTACTTGTTACGTACGTTCTTCATATGAAAGTACTCAAATACCCTATTCTTTTTGAACACCAGTACTACTGGGCTTGGAGTAATTAACTCTCTTCTTCACTCTGCTTATTTCTCATGGCCCTTCTTACTCGCCAGCTGTCTCCTAGGGCAGCTGTCCCTGCTACTAAAAGGAAGAAACATAACCATTGGCTTCAGATGATCTGACAGCATAAAACACCACTGCAGATACATAACGAATGGGAGTTCATTGTGGGTCAGTCCCAGTGCAGTGTTACAAATCTGCTGCACTGTCAAGCAGGTTTCTGAAGGAGCTCTGCAGCAAGTGCAGCTCCACATCACTTCATCGCCTCCTGTTAATGCCAGAAGGTCTGAACGCCACAGAAAAAAAGTGTTCTCACAACTGCCTGACCAGGCAGACAGGACAAAGGCACTGCCCAGAGCATCACTGTCAGCATCACCTGTATGAGGTAGCTTGCAGAAGTGCAACCACATCTACACCACCTCTCCTGCATTCAATTAAAAAAATTACCCCTTTCCTCCCCTACCAGCCAGCGGGAAATAACGCAAACATCTTGTACGCATATCAGAGCAAAATGCTTTCCTAAATCAGCAATTTCCCCTGGAAGCAGACATGCAAATAGACCGTCCCCTTTTCCAGAGGCATGAAGCTCACGTTCACTTAGATTACAAAACTTGTTCCCACACAAGATGCAAATTTCCTCCAGGGACTCATTGCAGCTGCAACCCAGCCATGCAGTACAGACACTCATCTACATTGGCAAGCCCACTGCAAAACACCTAACAGTAAAGAAAGCTAGCAATGGGTACGCACAGCCAGGCTGCACATCAAGTGGTTATCAGGTTGGGTCAGTCAGTCAGTATTCTCTTTGCTGCTACAATGCTAACATCTGTTTTTAGAGCCAGATGAACCAAGGCTGGGAACAGCTGCCACCCATTCTGCAACATAACTGCATTTTATTTGCAGGGAACTGTTTCCTTTTGCTTCACACCAGTCTGCTCAAAAACCCCAGCCAGGCCTGTGCTTTCGAAATTAATAAATGAAGCTTACTGGGAAAGGCAAGCTGAGAACATGCCAGCAGTCCCACCCATGCCTGTCCACCATCACCATTTCATGAGAAAATTTTTTCTCTAGAATAACATCTGGCAACAACAGTTGGCAGCAGAAAGCTGTTTCACTAGCAAAGGGAGCAGCTCTGAGATTGTGGCATATATCAAGGAGAATAACTCTTCAAAGCTCTCTTATCTTCAGAAGAGATCAGAACCTCCAGCAATGCTGAGATTAATTACCATGTTGCAGCACAAAAAGGCCTGAGGCAGTGGGGAGGAATGGATGCTGGTGGCACTGTGTGCGCTGAGCAGACTTGTAAATTCTCAATGAGAAGACGCCCCGCGAATGCAACATTCATGGAAGGTGACAGATTTACAGCTCCCAGAGGCTTCACTTCACCACAGAACAGGAACGGCAGCAGTGAGGCAGGCTGCCACAGCCACACACACCTGCACAACCCAAAACAGGTACCTCAGTCCAGACCCGAGAAATGCCCTCCAGTAACAGACTAAGGGCTGCGCTTGGCTTTTTGCTCACCTCTGCTATCATCAGACCATACGGAGAGGAAAATACACCACAGGTTTGCTGAGACTGACCCTGGTTCATATTACTGATAGTCAGGGGACAGTAACAATGCTTACTGTCCTTGGCCCAGCTCCTTGGCCCAGTTCCCCTCTTGCTCCAGAGGATTTCCGGAACCTTTCCCCCTTCCCCTCAAAGTATGTCCCCTGCAAAAAAAAAAAAGCCACTACAGGTATTTCCATTTACCACCATATAGTAGGTGCTGGGCCCTAGCAAGGGATGCTAACTTGTCCCTCCTTCTGATCTGAGGGCTCACAAATCCTAGACCGAGCAGCATCTTGCCCTGGGTGAGGACTGGGCAGACACACAGCTGAGACTGCACTTGCACTAAGATGACACACAGTCTGAAATTCCCCTCAAGACTGCAGGTCCTGCTCCACCGAGCACCACGTACAGGTCTTTCAGGCAGCTCGGCTTTGCCGCTGGGAGGAAAGGATATGTCTGGTTCCAGAAAGCTGGCAGGGAACAGCTGCAGGTTGATAAAGCACAGTGATTCACGAAGGGATGGCGGCAAGCCATGAATCAGAAAGCAATCAGGGCTGTCTCCTGTTTGATCTATCCTTCCTAGCCAGGAGCAGAGCTGATGGCACTGGCTGCCTCTGCATGCTTAATGACTCACCCAGTGAGCTGTTCAGGGAAAGGCAGCTCTCTCCAGACCCTCTCTTTGGAAGTCACATGTTTGGGCTCCTTGTCTCACACAGGGTGGCCTGTTGCCTCCCATTGCCTGCAAAGACTGGGTCAGGCTTTAGGGAGCTTCGCTGGTCTTCAGGGAAAGCTAGTGAGGGTAGGAGACGTTGGTGAAATGCCTTTCCCAAAGACCCCAGGCAGTGGAGAGGTTAGCCATGATCTGCTTTGCACGCTAAGGGTGACTTTGGACTCTGAGCCTCATGGCCCCAAAAAGCACAGAGGTGTTGATCTGCGCCACAGCACCGGGATGAACATGGGGGGCCTCATCCTGAATTTACTGATGTGACCAGGGTCTCATGACTTCAGTCATCTTTGTAAGAGACCCTCAGAAGAGACACGAATCACTCTTGAAACCAAACAAGAACAAGCAAATTTCATTAACACATACAGTTATATTCTGTTTTAAAACACCGAGGCAAAGGTCTCTTCTGAATCACATTGATAATTACGAACGAGCTCTCCAGTAGACAGAAAATGGCAAACTATGCCACATGGGTGTATTTACAAACGTATAAAAATATATTAATCAAATGTGAGCTTCATAACGGGAAGCGCTTTGCTAACTGAAAAAGTGATTAGAGTACCAAAAGCAGTTCCACAGTGAAGTTCATTTGGTCCAGTCCAATAGACAGTACCTTCATCAGCAAGTTAAACTTCAGCAAGCAACCGTGGGATACAGGCTGTGAAGTTTAGTCATACGATGAAGAGATGTATTTTTATGTAATTCGCCAGAAATCAACAACAGGTTCCTACTATGCCTACACACAGTGCAGTGTAAGTGACAAGGAGAAATAATGTTCTAACTAAAACAAAATACCTTAATATGGGATGGACAAAAAAGGACAAACTCTGTGCAATAGAACCTGCACATGAAAGGGAGGGGTAACAGCTTGAAGATTAATTCAAGAAACTGAGAGTTGAACAGCTTGAATCCAATTCTCCACTCTGACACACACTTTCTGCATGGCTTTGGGCAAGTCCCTTAGTCTGTTCATTGCCTCTGCTCTTCCTCCCCAGCACAGGACCCTCATCTTTCTCCAAACCCAGTAATGTAAGGATCTGCACTGACAGAGTGCTGCTGACAGAGGAGTGCCAGCTGCGAGGCATGACAGGCTCCAGGCGACTGGTGTATTGGTAAAAGCCCTACAGCAACACAATCTCACTGCCTCAAAAGTGCTTTCGCCAGTATAGGCTACTTTGGCCAGTGAACAGCAACAACCTCTTCTGGGGTTAGTAAAATCCATACTTATAATGAGGGGACTGTCTGGTAAAGCAATTTTGGCAACCATTTATGAGGCATGCTGGCTCAAATACATGAAAGATTGCGAGATGCTAGTAATGAAGTACAAGAGAATGAAGTAATAGTGAAGCACCTACATGAACAGCAAGAAGGAAAGGATGACCTGCCTATACAAACATCTCAAAATAAGAAAAAGGAAAATCAGAGTGAGCTCATCCTGCCCTGTCTGACTGCAAGCCACAATCTCCCAGCTGGGTAAGAACACACGGTGCATAACTGCCAGGCAAGGCAGGCGTCACTTCAAAAGTGAAACCATTCCATGGCCTGATTTTCTTGGGCTGTCATCCTACTGAGACTGAACCCTTAGGACAAACCAGACAACAGGAATGCACCAGAAATTGTGCAGTTCGGCTCCAGTTCTGTGTGTTGAGCACCTGGGAACACAACCACTGCACAAACAGCTGTTTTGTTGCACTGAGCCACCTAAAATCTCAATGGCAGGACTTGCTCTGGTATCCCACATCAGACCACTGTATTTTTATCTGCAGGCCCAAAGGCACATACAGGCACGCACCCACACCCCAGCTCAGAAAGCACGTGGCATGCACGCATACACACTCCTGCTGGGCAGACATTCATTTAGTCATCACAGATATTGCTTGGTACATTTGCCTCAACTTGCACAGTAACAGTACTTAAATAAACAGCAAAGAAAGCCAGGCCTGCAGGCGGCTTCTGCACAACCTGCCCTAAAGCAGCATCTGATGGACAGGGAAGAAACAATGCCAAAGCTAATGAAATAGCTCCCAGGGCATTAAAAGCATCATTATTGATTTTTGAATGATAGCAAGAAAACCGGTATCCAACACATCAGTGACATCTATTTCATAGATCACTTGTATGCCAGAAGTTAGATAACTCCTAACATCTTGGCCAACCCACACAAGAAAGACTTGCTGCAGGAAACCCCACTGCACCTATGCTGCTATGGAAGCTCCCAAAGGGTTGCAAGTCCAACATTGTCAGCCCCCTGTCAATGCAGCCACCTCACGCATCCAATGGGCACACTGGTGGCATGGAGGGCAAAGTTCGGCTACCATGTAGTCTATTTGAGCTGGGCTAGATAAGCCTGGCCCTGAGGCACCTCTTAGCAAACGCAGCCGTCCTCCCCTTGGTATGTGCAATGCAGGTGTGGGCCAATAACCTATTATCGTCAGGAAACTGACTGAAAACCTTATTCTCCAACCTTCGAAAGCACGACCTCTCTACGTTCAGTTTCTGTAGGATGAAAATATTACCACCACCGCTTTACCTACCCCACTGAACATCCTCAGAAAATGCCTCCAGCTGCTTATCAACTTGCCAGCACATTTCACACAGCCCAGAAAGCAGCCAGAAGTCATTAAGTAAAGCCTTCCCAGGAGAGGAACTCTAAAGCTTGCAGATCAAGAGCTCTGATTTACACAACTACCAAGTGCCATTATCCACCCCAAACCCATAGCCAACGCGGGTCAACAGTCTTGACACTGACCTTTCACCACCAAAGCAGCTCACAGCACCAGTGCAAATGTTCAGTCCTCTTCAAGTGCTTTCTTCCACAACCTCTCTTCTTGCTGGCTCTGGTCCTCTGCTGTATTCCGAAAAGCAGAAAGCTGAAAAAGAAAAGAGAGATGCAGAGACTCATTATGTCAAAGATTATTCTGGGAATCAATATTTGATAATATGCTTCACCATCAAGTCCTCCTTTTAATAGAAGGATTTTCAGAATACACCTTATCAATGCATTTGATTAAACTGGAAAGTGTCAGGGTGGTCCCAGCAGGACGAGAGCCTGTGAGCATGATGCCTCCTGTAGCTGGAGTAAGAAGACTTCATCAGTTGGCTCCCCTTGATCAGGCAGCCTGTAGTAAATACCAGCCACAAGGTTCTCTTTGTTGCCTCAGTCTCTCATTCTTATGCATAAGATTTCAACCCAGTCTAACCCATGGCTATTCTTCAGAGACAGCTCTTCACAATCTATCCATGTCTTGACATAAGAGGGCAACCCCTCCATCTTCCTTGCCTGTCCTTTCTGACCAACTTGTAGTCATCAATAGCAGCATTCCAGTCATGTGATTAATCCCACCAAGTTTTAGTAAGGGCAACTAGGTTGTAGCTTTCTAGCAGCACAGTGGCTTCCAACTCTTCATGTTTGTTAATCATTCTGCGTGCACTGGTGCAAGACACTTCAGCTGGGCTGTTGGTTGTGTCACCTTTTTAGAGGAACACACCTTAATTCCTTTGAAGTATTTCACTGGTGTTTCACTGTTGGCTCCTATTACCTCAGGAGTCCCTGGCTCCTCTCTGTAAGACTTCAAGTGTGCTGCAGTGTACCCAGCATGTCGCAGACCAACCATCCCTCTAAACTTGGCATGTCATCCCATGGCTTGTCATTTCTGTGGAGGCAGCTAGGCTGCTTAAGAATGTTGTACTGGAAAATGGCCTTTAGCATCCCCTCTGTCCTCTGTTTTTTTAAGATAAAGGGTCCCAAACTTTTCATAATCATTTGTACTGACACACCCTCACCCCACAGCAGACAGGTTCGATTCTCCCTGCAATCTGTTTCCATTGGCATTGCAGGCAGCAAGATAAAGAGGGGAAGAGAATAGCAATTCTTCCTCCCTAACCTGTCTGTTTGGATACTGAATTAACTAACGATCCTTTGATCTACACCTTGACACTAACTTACTTCACAGCCTAAGGCTTAAACTCTTATCTTTTGCCCGTACCAGGATATGGAAGCAGTAATACTTCCTGACTTGCCTAGGTGGGATAATGGGGTGTTTGCAAACCACCTGGGAAGAGACAAAAGTTAGTTTTTATTAGCGGATCAAATTTAACACAATTCATAACCATTTTAATTTCCTGTTATCTTCAAGGGGAAGTTCCTGCAGGTGTTTACCTAGCATAGTCTGGGTGACACACCTTCATTCATAATCGGCTTGGATTACCCCCGCTTCCATTCCCTATGAAAAGGAACGCTCTGGTAAGAGCTAGAAACTTGTTGATTCACATTACTATGTAGCCTCTACACCACAAAAACTTCTCTTGAGAGAAACAGTGGAAATCCCAGCACTTGAGCCATTGAGCAGCAAGGCAAAGAAAGTCCTGGGATCATAAATTAAAGATCAGACAAGAGAGCTTTCTGAGGAACTGGAGAGAGGAGGGAAGGCACAGGCAGTGCAGTCACCTGCAAAGCAAGCAATAGCTCTGAAGCATCCTCAGTCCCGAGGCTGGGCCCAAACTCTCCTCAAGCAGCCCTTGTGCCCTACCATCTGCTTCATGCTGCTCCTACATTCCTGCCCTTTCAGAAGAGAAAGCTGACTCAAGATGCAAAGCTGAGTGCTTTGTTTTCCATCTCAGCATGTTGGAACGTGCTGGAAAGTCAAACTACTTGTGCCTCTAGGGCTGGAGAGAAAGCAAAACACGAGCCAGACATCCAATGAGGCAAAGAAGCTCCTTCTCAGGAATTGCTATTTATATCGGGGGGGGGGGGGAGGGCAGGCACACAGAACAGATTTTGGTCCAAAACCTTCCTCCCTGACCCTTCACATGGAAGCTGAACTCATTTCACACTGCTGAATGAGATTCCCTAGTCCACAGCTTGGAAACTGTCATTATCTGCTTCTGCCTGTTGTCTAAACTGATTACATGCTCCTGAGGATATGGAGTCATCTTCCTTGACGTACAGCACCTAGCACAAAAGGATCCCACCCCCAGCCTTTTTAGGGGCTGCTGGGCAGTGAGGAATACAAGGCAATGTTTTCCAGCTACACCATTTGCTCCTACCAGGAATGTGCACACCAGTTCTGGGAGAGGTGGAGACAACTTAGAAAGCCACTTACATTCAACAAGAAGTAAGGTCTCCTAGCCATCTTTGGCAGACCCTGCTTGGCCCTACCTCATGACTGGGAAAGCACCTTTCTGAAGAACTTGAGAGGATAAGCAAGATCCCATCTGAGAGTTTGGGAGGATCTCACCTTAACACCCTCTGGGTCCAGGCATCACCTCCACAGGCACACCAGAATCCTGCTGCCATCCCTTGGGGATGCTTGCCAACATCCCTCCCTCCTTCGACCCTGAGTCGAGTTGCTGCATTTTGAATAGATGCCTCAAGAGAGATGTAGACCCGTAAGTCCTGCTGATTTTGATGAGAGTCAGGTATCCAGTAAGAAATTGTGTGCATAATACACCCGAGGAGCTGCCTGCTCTTCAAGGCAGGAGCTGTCTCTCAGGAGAGTAGCACTTAGCTCTTCTGCTCATTTTTTCAGACTGTTCAGTCCCCAGGGGAGGGACTTACTGAAGCATAAATAACAACGAGCATAAATTCCAAACTCAGCAAGGATTTACATGTTCAGCACCACACACATACCTGCAAATTACATGTTTTACGAGGGGGTTAGTCAAACCTGGCTGAGGTGATGGCTGGCTTCGAGATCCTTGAGGAGAAAAGGGGACCAATCTCACAACAGTTAGGAAAAAGAAAGCATGAGAGAGAAAGTGATCGAGTGTGCTCAGGACTGCATATGTCTGCGCTCTACCACTGTTCCACTACAAAGCAAACAAAAAACCCTTCATAGGGCTTTCTGGTCCTAATAAAACATATGCAGCCAGCCACATCCTGAGAGCAGAAAGCCCCTGTCCGCTGCTCCCAGAAGTGGATAAACAGGGAAGCAAACAGCCCCTCCAAGCACCCAGTCCCCACTGGGAGCTGCAAGGCAGGCCAGAGACCAGCACATACTGCACAACCAACGGGAACTCCTTCTGCGTCAAACAACATCCTCTTGTATCTCATAAGGCCTCCTTTATCCTGAAGGATCCCAAAGCACTTTACACTATTTATACACAGGAACCACTTCACTAGTTATTGAACTGAGGAGAGGAACAATAACCGTCTCTTTTCTCTCACTTGAAGTGCCAGAAAACAGTGTCTGGCATGTGTTTGCAGAGAGCTCACAGCAACGAGGGTTTGCCATGGCAAGGAATGATAGGTCAGGGTTAGCCAACAGACAAGACAAACTCTTCACTGCAGCCTGCAATGAAGTATTTTAAATTCTGTTTTCCCAATTCTGTTCACAAGCATTGTGAGGTTTGTGGGGGTTTTTGTTTTGTTTGTCTTTTAAAGCAGGGCTTTGCCTGCACTGAAGAACTCACCAGTAGCATTAAACTACATTTCTAAACAAAACAGTTTGTGCAGAATCAGCTTTCTGCCTGATCCCTTCCTATTCATTACATTCATTTTCAGCTCAGCTGCCTGATCCCTTCCTATTCATCACATACATTTTCATCTCAGCTCTCAGAAGCGAAGCTACTGGGGCCTCAGTGCTTTCGGAGAGAGCTCACAAAACCTCCCTGTCCTGTGGCCATGCCAGTACTCAGACCAAGCCAACAAGGACTAAAAATCCTGGGAGGATAAAAATCCTTCCAGCTCCCTCCTACAAAGCCTATTCAGGCAATTCTATACATGAATTCAAAGCGATATCCAAATAATGCAGTGATGATAGCCATTTGTTCACTCTCTACAAATAGCTAGCTTTTTACACAGTGATTTCAGCTCAGGGAAAAGGCTAACCTAAGAACACGTGCTGTGTTGTAGCTAGTGCACAGCCACCCAAAATTTGGTTGCAGACTCATTGCAGAGGTACTTTCAGTTTCATTCCCTACAAATCTCTGCAGTCAAAAGGTGACTAGCTAAAAGCTGGTAGCTAAAAGCTACCTACCCACGGTATCAGGTGCATATCCCATGGCAAGCATCTTCACCTCACTTACTTCACGAATGAATCGTGGGACTTTAAATCCCACTGTCAAAAATACATGCAGCAGTTTTTAGGAGAGAGGATAAGCAGCTTGTGTGTCACCACATGGTGCATTTTTAGCCTCTCAATGATACAATGTTCTATAATTTCACTGCCTGAAAGAACCTTTGCCTCTTCAAAGCAACCCAACAAAGAAAAAAGGGAAGCATGATATAATAGGAACACAGAGAGATCAAGTGACTCTCCCAGCAGAAAGGGGTGGATTCACTTTCCTCTCATCTCAACATCCATCCTCCATTCGCCGAGCTGTTCTGTCCTCTGGAAGACCATTGCAGAACACAAAGCTGTAAACCCTAGTAGTTTGCAGTTTTCAAGCTACTTGTTAGCACTGCCCTGCCTGTGCCCGAGACACCTGACTGCAGACAGCACAAAGCAAGAAGTCCACAAAAAGCTGGCACCAGCTTTAGCTGTTGTACAAAACTTGTTTTGGTTTGAGTAGGCTGTTCCTGCTTACACTTTCTGCTTTGTAAACAAGTAAAGCAAAAGTCTCTGGAGTCAGCCCACAGGTTTCTTCCAGGCAGCCCGCCTCAGTTTCAACTCCACAAAGATCATATTTTAAAAGCAGCTGACAGTGGAAACCAAGGTTAACAGTCTTATCACTTCAGCCATGTTGCTGATTAGCTCAGGACTGGTGCCAGCCATGCCAGAAAAAAACCTCTCAGCACGTCAGCGATGGAGCTGGTACTTGCAGTCCTAGAAATGGGGCAACACACTCTGCAGCGCCCCAGCACACCGATAGAAAAGAGAACAACATGCAGCCACAGAATAGAGTGAGAGCAGCTCTTACCTCAGCATGGCAGCTAGAGAGATATCGGTGACACCTTCAGGAGCTTCCCTTCCTACCCAGGACAGCCAACTCATGCAAGAACAGTCTCGCTCCTAGAATTAGCCACTTCACTAACAGCAGTCCCAGGAATAGCCAAGAAGCCTCTTCTGACCATCAGTCCTTATATATCCCCAGCATCCATGTCTCTGGGGGTGTTTTGGAGTGATCATTAAATGCTTTGAGGAGTTATATTCCTCTCCAGAGCTAAAAACAATTTTACTAGAGTGAGATCAAGTATCAAGCACAGTCAAGGGCAAATTAAATGACATTTCATTTTCTGAAGCTGTAAGTCCAGTCCATAGGAGCTGCCTCTCCTGTTGCTATAGGAGCAGTGCTAGAAACAATGCTCAATCCACACTGCTTGGGGCTGCCTTGAAAAGGACCATTCTTCCAGTAGAAATTAAACAACCCACAGCCAAAAATAAAACATTCCTCCCCCTTCCGCCTTGCTCTTGTGTAGCAGGTTTTAATGACCCCCCCAAAACCATTTATGCAGCTGTTTTTAGATCAGCCTGCAAACTTGACAGGGAGGCACCAGCATGTGAATAAGTAACTGGGAGGCAAGGGCTGTCCTCAAGGCAATTACTTGCTGGCCCTTTGCCAAGGCTGGGGGCATGGGAAAAGAAAAAAAAAAAGACATCCTTGACCCTAGAGCACACGCCAACAAGCTCCAAAGAAATCCCCCAGCCGAAAGCCATCAACCATGTCCGTGAAATGCCTTGCTCCACCAGTCTACATACAAACCTGCCCGCAGAGGCAGCGGGACCTGGGCTTGCTCCGGTCCTCTCCACTGCTTCAAATCAACACACAGGCAAAGGGCAGCTCTCCATGAAGGGTTCAGAGCTATAATCAGTACAGAAACTTTTACAAGCCTGTCTCAGTATATCATCCACTTCTTTTAGAGCTGGGAGGAATAAGTAATGGGAAAAGGGTTCCTCTGACAGATGCCAGCACAAACTGGCTGGACTTCAAATGAAGCAGAGAAATCCTGCAGAGGATATCTCCATCAACCCACCCTCAGGGTTACCCTAGCACTACAGGAACAAGCTTCATTAAAGGAAAGCCTAAAAGGAGTTTGAAACAACCTTCCCCCCCAACCCTCCCACCTTGGAGGCCAATTTTCAAGTCAAGAGGGACCATATCATCTCATCTGATCTCCTGCTATTCTAAAGGTTAAAATTTTAAAGGCTAAAAGTAGTCCATTCTACAACTCTGGGACATCCCGAATTAACCCTCAAATACCAGGAAGATTCAAGAAGACTTCAGGAGATGGAAGAAACCACATACTTTGCTCCCTTGGGAGCCTCTCCAAATGTTACTGGCACATACTCACAGTTCAGACCACTTCTTTGAGCTCAGCAGAAAGCAGCAGAGCATTTTTCCACCGCATGGAAGACACGGGAACATGGCAAACATCCAGCATTAGACAGAATCATTATCCATCTCTCAATGCATCCATGCCATTAGTGAGCAGGAGGGGTAAAGCAGTCCTCAGCACGGTTCACTTATAGGTTAAGACAGGTAGTAAGTCCTTAACCATTAAAAGCAAAAAATACCCAGAGAAAATCCAGGAACAACACAGCCAAAAGTTTTTGAAGAAACTGAGTAACTAGCTTCACTGTGATCTGAGTTTCGGTCAGTACTAAATGCCTGCTGCAAAAATGAAGTCCCGCTGGGATATCAAGGGATAGAGGAACCCAGAAAACAAATGTCACTTCTTGCTTTTGAAGAATTTAGATAAAACTCTAAAATTCATGCTGGAAGTAACCAGGGCAATTCTGGCACAGAAAATAATCCCCCTAATACTGACCACAGATGAAGGGGTGTTTTAGCACTGACCGGTCAGGCGTCAGGGCCACCTTCCTGCCACTCAGAAAATTCTCACCGCAGTGGTGAGAATATCTGACTTGATAACTGCTACTGTATGCACAGACACAGAAAAACAAAAAAGACTATACGGTCAGGGTGATGCAGAGAGAGGGGACCTGGAGCTGGCCAGACATGGTTATCAATGGCAAAAGTGCTGGTGATGGTTATTGCTGATCTGCAACAGTTATTCCCTTCATAGACAGGGAAACCAGCTTCCCACTTACACACCTGTAAATACACTGTTGATAAGAATTACACTGATATAAGCACAATAATTTAATTTGGATACTCTCACTGCTCTCACCTAAGTTGGCTTCCCCCTCCCTTCTTTATTTCCTAAAAGCTTGCTAAAAATGCTGATGAAGTAGCAAAAAATAAAACCCCATTTTTCTAAAAGGGTGTTTTCTTCCACATGGAGATGTATGCAGCCAAAGTAAAGCTCGTGACACCAGTGAAAGCAGAGTTTTTCCTCTGCAACTGTGTCTGCTTTTCCCTCCCTCCAGGCTTCTTACAGCACAGCTGAGAGTCAGGATCTAACGCTTTCCTCGTGTGCATCCAACTCTGAGGGCAAATGGCTCAGGGAAGTCAGCAACCAGGATTTTTTCCTGGTGTAAGCACAGTGGTTTGAATTCCCTTTTTTCCTGTCTCAGGACACATTGCACACACCGGAGGTAAGCCCTGGGGAGCAAACAATGGTCAGCACAGGCTTTTGTTACGTTCTCCAGAGCCCATCTCTGATGCTGAGCGCAGCCTCATTCCCCACACACAGCACAGGGGCTCAGGGGGACACTTG
>NW_009649309.1:729475-735867 GCF_000708025.1 Charadrius vociferus
CTTTCCCCGCTCAGGAGGAGTTAAAACCAGCAAACTGGGACTCAAAGGTGCAGAAACCAGCCCGACAGCTCCTCCTCCCCAAATACAGAAGAAAGAGGTCCTCCCGATAACAGGAATTTTGTCCCACCAAAAACCCTCAAGTGGACATGGTAAATTGGAGACCGCATCAAATCTCTCATCTCACCTCTGGGAGACCTCTCACCTAAGACAAGTCTCCCACAAAGATAGAAGAGGGCAACTCCATATAGCAAGGATGGATCTGCACCTAACCACAGCTTCCAGCTCGCTGGCAGCTCAACTCCTCAGCAAGTTGTACTTCCACAAAGGCCTGGAGTCATCCCTTCTATGCTGGAACAGCCGAACCCACAAGCGTGAAGCCCAGCACTTTCCCATATGCACATTCCTTACACACAGCACTCAGCACACACACTTGAGACCCCTTCTTGCTCCAGAGCTGGCTGCTACAGGACAGTGCCTGCCACGCATGTGTCCTTGTGCCCAGCTTCTATGCTCGCCACACACTGCTGTGACTGCACACGCAGCTCCCCACCACCTCCCTGGGAGCTCTGCATGCAGCTTACAGTGACCATGGAGAAAAATAACAAATAACCTCTGTTTCCAGGGCAACGCGCGGGGGAGATACGGGACATCAATTCCTCCCTTCTGGATTCCACCAAAACTAGGAAGAAATACTGACATTCACAAGTCATGACTCACGCCTGCCTCGTTCGACACTCCAGAAGTCCCGTTCACTAGCTGGTATGCCAGAAATGCCAGCATGGCTGGCATCTGCCAGCTGGCTCTGTTAGCATATAGATTTGATCAAAATCATCCTTCCCTCTTATTTTCTTTATTGTTGCAGTGCAGTGGTCACTGAGGATCAGAGCACTCCCTGAAAACACAACCATGCAGGCATCGCGGCTGTTGCTCTGGCAGATAACAGGTCAGTCAGGCTCAAAACAAGATCCACTTCACACAAAACAGAAACTTCTCCCCCCAAAATTTCTACCTCAAACCACTCTCACTCCCAGTTTTAACTGAATTTCATCAGTGAAGGAGCCAAAGCATCTGTTGTCCATACTCCAGCTACGCTGGTAAGTCACACACTTGTACTGAAAGAGCTGACAAGGATCCTCCATTAACCTCCACAGAGCATAATTCCTGACTGCCCCTCCTTCTCCCACTAGACCAGGATACTACCCCCACTAGCAGCTACTCATGCTTAAATCATAGAATGGTTTGGGTTGGAAGGCACCTTTAAAGGTCTTCTAGTCCACACACCCCCTGCAATGAACAGGGGCATCTTCAACTACAGCAGGTTGCTCAGAGCCCCGTCCAACCTGACCTTCAATGCTTCCAGGGATGGGGGCATCTACCTCCTTCTATAGGAGCTGGCTACACTTTCAGTCCCGTATCAAGCCGATTTCACTACTGCCTGAAATGCACCTACCGAGCTGTACACCACTATTCCAGCTCTGACTGGAGAACCATAAGCACCCAACCAGCAAGAAGAACTATAGTTAGAAACATGGACTAAGACGGACATATCAGAATGTGGCCCAGACCCCAACACGCTCCTCTTATTCTGCCATGCAGTATCAGGAGTGCAAAACAGTAAATATCTGCTTGGTCATTCTCCTGTCTACTTCTCCCCCGTAGGGGCAGAATTGTTCCAGGGCAAGGTATCAGACATACTTTCACCTTACCCATTTATACAGCACAGCTAGATCTTTCTCCCATGGCATCTCCAGGAGGTGTTTGTTCCTCTCAACCTGTCCCTCTCCTACAATGGCAAAGACATATGGCAAACATGCTGCAGATTTCAGCCCAACTCCACAGCTTCTTAGGAGTGTGCACATTCCACTTTGCAGTTACTGGAAAAAACTCCACTGACGCACAGGCACTTAGATAGAGCCTCACAACTCTTTCCACTGTCCCAGATCCCCACTGCTCCCTTTAAAACCAGCTCCCCGCTGCTCTGTTTTCTTTCCTATACAAGGAAAGAGAACCTCAGTTAGAAAAGTGAACTTTGCTCCTTCACTCCTTGAGATCTGGTACCAGCAATAGATAAGAAACAATGGTCAATGCCAAACATTTTTATGTCACCTACTTCTGGCTCGGTTTTTCCTCACAAAGCCTCATTACCGCTATCAGGAACAATCCATGGGGCTGAGCAACATCCTCTCTCGTACCTCCCATGTGTCTCACTTCCACCTCTCTTCAGAGGCTGTGCCACATCCCACATCCTCCATGCTCCCTTGCTCGGATGCACTCGCCTCTTAGACATGTGCTCAGCAAGTAGAAAAAGCGACTCCATTGCAGCAGGCAATACACACTGTGCAACTCACTGCACAATTAAAACTGCATTTGGTTAGCTGTATCCTGCAGGCAGCGGCTGGGAGTCAACACTCTGTCAAATAGCTGTCAAGGGCCCCTCTGTTAACCTCACAGAATGTAATCCCTGATGTCCTTGCTTATCCCAGTAAACCAGTATCCTGTCTCCACTAGTGTCCAGCACTGCTGACATCAAAACTATGCATGAAATACACACAAATGTATATATGTAACACACAAATATCAATATCAATAACTTCCTGAACACCCCAGCTGGCATGTGTCATGGGAGCTACTTACGCTTACACCCTTCTAAGGAGCCAGCTACACCTTTGGTCCCGTAACAAGCTGATTTCACTACTGCCCGAAATGCACCTACCGAGCTCCACACCTTTTCCAGCTCGGACTGGAGAACCATAAGCATCCAACCAACAAGAAGAACTAAGGTTATAATTGAGACAGCCATACTGGAATGTGGCCCAGACCCCAAAACACACCTCTTATTCTGCCATGCAATACCAGGAGTGCAGAACAGTAATTATCCTTCTGCTCACACTGCTGAGAGTTTTATTACTGTGCAGCAGCCAGGATGTAGGACTAGCAGAATTAATTCCCTAGGATGCCAGGCTGTTGAGATCACAAGCAGAGGAGTCTAGCAGGCGGGACAGAGCAGAGCACTGGCAAGAGAGATGCCCATCCACAGTGCTGATCCTTGCCCAGAGGGCCTGGCAGCAAATGCTTTTTGTGCCATGGGGAGGGATGGCATGAGGTGCTCTCCACAGAACTGACAAAACACCTCATCTCCACCCTGCAGTTCCTCATTTCTCCCTCCACCCCCTGGCTTCAGGCATGCGGTGGCAGGGAAAAGCATGTCTCACAGATTGGGAAGATGGTCACCATCCTGGGGGAAAGCTCTGCCAAAGTGAATGGGAAAAGAGGGAGATTTTACAGTGACACTGTTCATTTCATTTTGGCTTTGCTGTGGCAAAAGGAAAATCATGTTCAGAGTCTGAAAGGAGGGATGAGCAAGTGAGACCGAAGGTCTTCCCCTTCAGGATCTTGAAGGTTTTTAAACAACCAGAGGGACTAAGGATTCTGTTCCTCACAGCCCAGGGAAGCTCAGACGAGCTGAAATTTCCAGGAGTCACCCTCCCTCAGGCTCTCCATGACCTCAGCTGTCAGTGCACCTGCTCAAGGAGAGCTGGAGATAACCAAGTGTCAATCTCAGGAGCAAAGAGTACAGGTAGGAGAGCATCTTCTCAAGAGGTTTCAAGAGCAAGACTGACGAGGCTACTGAGCATAGTAGTAGTAGATTGGGACATCAAAAAGCAAAGCTCTGACTTTTTCAGAGTCAGTCCGTCCACCTTTTATCCTTCTAAGGCTCTGTCTTAAACAGAAGGCACAAGAAAAACAGAGGAACAGCATAATTGCTTCATAAGTGACCAAATCACCTAGAAGCGTCAGACAGCATCGTTTGCCACATACAGGTATAGCATGTATCTGTCATACAGGCAAAGAGACATTACATCTACAAATACATGTAAAAACATATTTTCCTTCTATGCATAACAAGTAGCCCAATGCACTCCTTAGAGCAGAAACCAAACTTTGTAGAAGCAACCAGTGAACTTACCTGTGGGATGACCCAACTAGAGGAGACAGAGCTCACCAGTCAACCCCTTCAGGGCTGTCTCAAGAGCAAGAGAATTGTTGTCTGGTCTGTGTATGTGCAATGGGAACAGCTAGAGTTGTGCTACAACTTTTATTAGCTGGGAATAATACAATAGCCCAGCTGGAAACTTCCTAAAGGACAGACCCGCACTCCATCAGCCACTCCCACCTAGCATTTTTGCTTGACAAGGGAATACAAGCAGCTTTGTCACACCCCCTTGCTAAAGAATCTCTCACACCCATAGACACAAACTTTCGGAGGCTACACTGAAAATATCCTTCGCAGAGCCAAGATTTCAGCTGTGTGCCTTAGTGTACTTGAAGAGCCCTGCCCACTTCCAAACTGGCATAGCACTTCCCTTCTGCACAAGGGGTCTGCGAAGCTAAAGCATGAGAGAAAAATCTTCTTGGGTTGGTATTCCCTACTAACTCAGATGACTTTTGTATTAGATCCAAGAGAAGGAGAGCCACAGGCCCAACTGGGCTGCCAAAGTCCCTCTTACTCAGTGCTCTGCTCTCTGCACTAAGAACAAACCCTCCTTTAACACATCTGCCTTGAGACAGGAGAAAGAAAACTTGACTGTTAAGGTCCCACAAAACGTACCACAGGGTGGACTAACCACCTTAGGCTCCAGAGTGAAATGAGATGTCATATATGGGACATAATCTCAAGCACATAGAAAAGGCATGGTCTTATTACTTACTGGAGTCAACATACAGCAAGGACTGCCAGGACTTTTACCAGGCAACTGAGGGAGTCATTCTCCTCCATTGCAGGACTCCACCAAGAAGGTGAGCCATTATTTAAAAAAAAGCCACAGGCCAATCGATATATGTGACAGTTTGGAATAAAACATGCCTTTTGCAGAAATACAGCGTATGGACAGAAAGACATCCAGGTGAGGAACTCAAAGACATCATCAGGAAACTACAGAGCAAGGATATGATTTCAGGATAGTTACATGGAGGAGCTCAAAAGCTGCTAACTCCTCCAACTTACAACCCAAGCTTTCAGCAAGGACATCTGACTCAAAGTACTGGCACCTGAAAGCAGCTGTAGCAAACCAGAGTCAAGACCCACATATGCAAGCCAGTGACGTGGACCCATCACCAGATGCCTCAGGTAAAGCATAAGTGATTCTGCCCCAAACACTGCCCAGTTTCCAACAATTTGCAAATTGGGGACTGCCCGTCCTAGGCACACAAACTCCTTCAGAGACTCTAAATACAATGAAACTTTTGCATCAACTCTTCTAGTTTCCACTGAGCTCAGCAATAGCTCAGATGAGACAGATGATCCGCTCTCTCCATCACATCTTTGGTAGTGGTGAGAGTCACACAGAAGGACTAGGATGTAGCTTTGCCTGACTGATGACATGCTAAGAGATGCTTCAGCCTCAACAATACCAGGTAGCAGAAAACCCATCACACCAAAAGCTACCCTAAGAACAAGGCAACGGCCTCGCAGACAGCAAAGGAAACGCATTTTGGCAAAAGGGACTTGTTTCAAGACTGTTTCAACAAAATGGCCACCACTGGGCATTACCTCTGACGGGTGATGCCATTTTAATTAACCCTTGTTCTAGCAGACACCACGTGAACTCTCAGAGCAAGCCAGGAAGTGCTGTAGGGGGACAAAGGACGTGAAGCAGCATAATTTAAGGGATGCAACAGAGGACCCTGAAATAAAGATATGTCACTGCTAAAATTCAACAGGATACTGCAACAGGTTGATTACAAAAGCCCTCAGGAAGCCAAGATTTTTTTAAAATTTCCAGCAGTTTATGTTCTTCATGAGATAACTCAGAGCAAAGGCTACTGGGAAAGATTCCTCACGACAAGCAAAACTGCGGTGCAACAATAACCCATCGCCATCAGCTTTCCACCTGATCCAGCTTCCAGAAAATTTAAAGAAATGGAACATAGCCTGGATCTTGTGGTAAACAAGGGCCTGCTCCTCCCTTCCTCCAAGGGTCCTACAAGCCCAAAATAAAGGCCCAATCTTATTTGTACAATGGGGAGACTTAACTGAGCAAAAGGCAGAGGGAGATAAAATACTGTTTCACAAGATTATGGCAAGATTCAGAAAACCTTTCCTAATGCACAGACTGTGCAAAGCTTCTGAACACAGCACCACCCACCACCACCCCCCGCAACAGGTCAAAACACTTTAAAAAAACAAACAAACAAACAGACAAAAAAACAAACGCAAAAGCCAAGCGCCTGTGAAGTGTACAGTGTCACTGGGCGCAGATGGGGCAGCAAAGCAGTGCTGCGATAGAGCTGCCCTTCGGTCCCGGGGACCAGGTACGGCCGGGCAACCTCACGGCCCGCCGGCGCCGCAATAAACGAGGCCCACGGGCAGCGCTTTGCCCCCCTCCCTCCCA
>NW_009649309.1:736075-745028 GCF_000708025.1 Charadrius vociferus
CCTTCTGCGGTTCTTTTCGTTTCCTGCAAAACAAAACGCCCCGAAATCCGGCGGTTTCGAGGTCTAGGGGCTCGGCCGTGCCTGCGGCGGGGCGGCAGAGCGCTTGGCGTTGCCAGTGCTGTGCAGGCCTGACAGAACGTGCCTTTGGGAGCTGTGACCCCCGGCTCTCGCCACCGCTGACCTCACGCTGGCGTTTCCATTGCCGCAGGTGACACATGACAGCAAAGTCGAGCTGGAGCTTATTTCTCGTTTTTTTGTTTTTTTTTTTTTTTTTTTTTAAGGCATCAGACCTGCTTGTTGAAGAGTTTTCCATGAAACATCCTGTAAATCAAGATCAAGCCCCGACTGGCAGATTGCCTCATCCTTCCATTACCTCATTTCAACTTCAGCCCAAATACCTCTGCTCTAAGCAACAGCCCTGCACACAGGCTGGTCTCAGAAGAAAGACCCTCCCCTCCACAGCCGAGCGTCCCCGCATGGTTTTTTAAGGTTGGGTGGGAAGAGAGGAGATCATAGAATGTTTTGGGTTGGAAGGCAGCTTTAGAAGTTATCTAGTCCACAAACCCCCTGCAATGAGCAGGGACATCTTCAACTAGAAGGGGTTGCTCAGAGCCCCGTCCAACCTGACCTTCAATGTTCCCAGGGATGGGGCATCTACCACCTCTCTGGGCAACCTCTTCCAGTGTTTCACTGCCCTCATTGTAAAAAGTTTCTTCCTTATATCTAGTCTCAATCTACCTTCTTTTAGTTTAAAACGATTACCCCTTGTCCCATAGCAACGGGCCCTGGTAAGGTCTCCCTGGAGCCTTCTCTTCTCCACACTGAACAACCCCAAATCTCTCAGCCTGTCCTCATAGGAGAGGTGTTCCAGCCCTCTGATCGTTTTTTTGGGCCTCCTCTGGATCTGTTCCAACAAGTCCATGCCTTTCCTGTGCTGAGGGCTCCAGAGCTGGATGCAGTACTCCAGGTGGGGTCTCACCAGAGCGGAGTAGAGGGGCTGCTGGCCACACTTCTTTTGATGCAGCAGAGATCTGAGCAGGAAGGGAGGGAAAAGGCAAGTTTAGGACCTCCTTGGTGTTTATCTCAACTGTGGCACTTAAACTCTCCTGCCTGTGTGCCCAACTCAAAAATCACTTCATCCCTCCCAATAAGTAAGCCAACTCCTCTCTCCTCAGCCCGTGGGGATCCAAACTAAGCTTAGCTTAGAACCCCTGGAGAGCCAAGTGATTAAACAGAGCCTCAGGGGACCAGCTCACTCTTACACATTGGGAGGTTTCTTGCAGGGAGTGTGCAGCAGAGCCAGGAAGCAACAAGAGACCTTGGTCCCTACCCTGCTGCACTTGGCCCCTGCCTTCTTGCTGTGTCCAGAGATTTAATGTAGAAACAGGAAACAACGTAACCTCCCCCCCTGGCAGATTTGGGTCAGCAAATGGGCATGATTAGGCACAACGGCTGCCTGCACAGCAGTCCTGTGCTTGGGAAAGCCTGCAGGTTAACAGTGAGATATACCACAGGACCCCCCACCTCCCAATCCTCAGCTTATTACTGGAGTAACACGTATTTACTGGAGATATGTATTTACCTTGAAAAAAACTAATTTTACCTGGTCAGGTCTCCTGTGGATTAAGTCATTCCAGAAAAAGTGCACACCTACATTTGTGTTTGCAGAGTCAGGGCCTTACTAAACCACATGGCTTGATACGCATATAAAGCATGCCTTGCAGGCCTGAAGAGGCTGGAGCTGGACTTTGTAGCTGCGCCAACTGAAATTTCCGTATGACTCATAAACAGTCAGCTAAGTAATGAGCAGACTGATGGTGGCTCAAAGAGCTAATGAAGCTCTGAACTGCAGGACTGTGGATCTATTGGCGCTGGACGAGAGGTTTCCAAATAGCGAAATTTCCAAAGAAATTTCCAAAGGTGTCTAGCATGAACTATTAGACACATCTATACTTGGAGCTTAAGTACTTGGTCAGTATATATATGGACTAAGCAATTAACAAGTAAAAAGAGCATGAAAAGACACAAACAGAAGAAGGTGACAGGACAGAAAATGTGTGAGAGACTGGGTGATTCCCATAGCAGGAACTGATCAAACGTGTGTAAACAGAAACTGTCTCTTGGAGTTCAGGCTGCTGGAATAAAGAAGGTAGAAGAAAACAACATTCCAAACCTTTGCAATTCCTATGTTTGTCCTGTGGGAAAGCTTTAAACTTAACACTGTGGCTTAATGCTCCCTCTTCAGCCCTGTTTTGGCTTTTCTAAGAGATGCTGTCAGGCTAATCCTGTTATGCTTATCCTTGGCATATTAACATGAAAGATAAGTGAAACGCAAGGCGGAGTGGGATCCCTTTGCCTCTGTGCTGAGCTTTGTGGGACCGTTGCTGCTTATCAGAGCAGCTGGTTTTCCGCCTTTGCCCCAAGATCTGATTGTATACACAGTTACCCTGTTGTATGGGCCAGGATAAGGCTTCTCAGGCTATAAGAAGAGTACTTTCTTGTGATGTGATTCCAAAATGCCTTACAGATTATGTGCAAAAAGTCACCTGTCCACTAAGAGACTGCTGCCAATACAACACAGGAATAAGCCCCCAGGCAGAGTCTATTTTGCGTCCTCCCTCATCTCATGCCACCTCAGGATATCCCCATTATTTACTTTTTATTTACGCTGCAGTTTTCAGCAGTTACTTGCAAAGGGTGGCTGCTCCCAGGGCTTTCATTTAGAGGCAGGAGAGATTCTGACAAAAACAGGGGGATGAGGTAAAATTAGGAATTTTGTGGAAAGTTTGGTCTAGTTTGGGTCTGGTATCGGACAGGTTTAAAAACTAACAACATGCCTCTCTAGACTGTAAGGCTCTAGGTCTTTCAACAGGACATTTAGATATTGTGCAGAGAGACAACAAAAGACCATCCAGCAATAAAACACACCCTGGTGCTTACTGTTGTCCAAGAACAACCTGCTCAAACTCTGTGACACTTTGTCATGGTTGAAACAAACGTCCACCCTGTTCCTGCTAAAAAAGATGTTACAATGAGCTAGCTGTGGTATCAATTTATAGCAGGGGAAATGAGTAATAGTTTCTTTGGTCAAAGCTGCAGAGAGATTAGTTCTGTAATGCACTAACATCCAGCTGGAACCATGCCAATGCACAAGGATTAAAAGCAACCAAATTACTAACTCTAGTGAAAAGGATGCATGGGACATTATTAAAATAAATGTTTAGTTCTACAAATATAAGTACAAGGTGAGAACATGCCCTCTCTGAAAGCACTACACTGGCCCCAGACATTGGGGAAGCATCTCCCCTTTTTCTCCTCCCTGCTCTACCTTCTCTGATCAGCTGGACTCTGGCTGCTAAAGAGGTAAAAAAAAAATCAGACTGGAGATGAATTGATCCTGTGCTGCCTCCAAAACATGGGTTCCTGATCAACTCTCTCCCTACTTATAAACCTCCCGCTTATATCACCATGGGGGACAAGCTTCTCAGCACTTCCTGAGCAGCGAGAAAGGGAGGTCACGCTACAATCAAAGACTGAAGAAAGGAGGATGAATCTCCTGCAGAGTCTGAAAAAAAAAATAATTTCTCAACACAATCATTTGTAAGACAGCATTTCTTTATTGCGTGTACTCCACTTGCGCACTAAGAAAACATGCTTAAGGTTGTACATTAAAAACACCCACATGGTAGTTCTTGCTGTTGCAATATGACAGCACTGATAAAGGTGCTGCTCCATATTTGTGTGTCAGCTGTATTTCATGCCTTTGTCTTTCATGTGCTCTGTATACAGTGTGGGAGGTGCGTGCTCAGACCACATTAGCAGACTGGCTACTGCTCTTTTCCTTCTGCAGCAACTTCCCAAATCCTGCTGCTGCAGGTAAGTAAATGTTAGCATTACTGATGTACCCTGACCAAAGATGCCAGTTCTTAGTCAGCGCCACTCCTTATTAACCTGCAACTGGAGCATGATGCAGAGGAATCATTGAGAGCAGCTCCTCCAACTCAGGTAGTGGGTTTGACCTATTCAACAGGAGGTAACGTCTGTGCTTCTTCGTGCCCACATTGGCTAGAAAGCCAGAAAGCCACATCTGTGTTCAGATTACAGGTGCTTTCTGAAAACAGAGATTTCCCTTCCCAAACATCGTTTCTTGCAAACACAAGCCGTTCCACTGGCAGCCTGGCTGGTGTTACTCTAGACTCCACACCAGCAGCCCTGGTTCCTTCTGGACCTTTTCTAACTTTCTGCTTCCCAGACTCTGGAAGGCATTACTGTAATGAAACACAGCATGAACCACAGCCAGCCAGCAGTAAGGACTGAGCAGGAGCTTATTACTTTTAACTATTCCTTTTAGTCAGGAATCCTGCTCTTCTGGAGAAAAAGTTCCTCTTTCCTATGAGGAGTAAAGGGCACTGGGAGGAACCACAGAAATTCTTTGTAACACTGATGGGCTGTAGGTGACTCAGAGCACTTTTCCTGCACGGGATATTCCCAGAGAAATTTGTGCAATAAACAGACATTCAGGGTAATCGCCTTATCCCAAGAGAGGAAAGACAGTGGATAAATATAGGCGTTCCCTATGCTGCAAGGCTGGGGGGAATGAGTCACAACTGTAGTATCACATCTTGTGCCTAAAATGTCGAAGTCACATACAGAAACGGGCTTAAAAAAGAAAGGGAACAGAGCATTACAAAAAAAGCTCACTTAGTCCCACAAGGCTTTAAGAGCAACTGAGCTACAAAACAGAAAGCATCACACCCCAGAGAACACCAGGGGCTTCATGCCCAGGCACAGCAGTAGCTATGCCGAGAGGCACACGTTTGGGGCCAGTTCCTACCTCAGCCCATCCCTCCCCTCACCCTGCGTTGCCCCACTCCTTAGTGACAAGGCGGCCCCTTCCCAACAGGACCAGGTTCGGTCCTGCTCTTTCTTAGGCCCTTCACCAGGAAAGTGAGGTTATTGCACAAGGTCACTGCAAGAGAAAAAGCTTCACAAAGTACGTTTCACACAGGCAGCTGCCTTATGCTTCCAGCTCAGGTACATCTGAAAGCACTGTGGTCAAGCTAGCAGGGTGGGATCTTTCAGTACTACAGATAAGTCTGTTCCTAGTTGCTGGAGGTTCTTCAGGAAAGGATAAAAGAATGGGAGGAAACGGGCAGCATTCAGCCTTAAAACAGGCTGTATACGGCGCCCCTAGTATGTACAGCCCAGCTCCTGCAATGGGTTACGAATCAGCAGCACGTGCCAGCGCCTATGAGTCCCAGGAGAACTGCTCTGTATTTGGCAAACAGTAAGAGAGGGACAGTAACAAGGTCCTTTAGGGTAAGAAAGCAAAGAAAGCCACTGCAATGACTCGTTTTATCAATTCATACTATAGCCACATATGGAATCAGTTGCCTACAATATTGGCAAGTCAAACCTCAAAACCAAGAGGATTTCCCGCTAACTGAAACAGGCTTTCAGCTGGGCTCTGCTGTTACAGAACAAAGAGGTGATGCTGCTCTTTGAGACAAATGGATACTACCTAGAGCTAGCCCAAATTTAAAATAATTTTTTTATCTTTTACACTAAAATTCTATTTAACACAGCACCCACTGTGTCCTCCACTGTCTGCTGCTAGGCCACTTCTTGACCAAAAAGAAAAGGAGCAAGACAAAATCTTCCCTTTTTCAGGGAAGCAACCTCTCCAGACAGAAGACCCAGTTTGTGCTATTAGCCAAATTCCCCCAAAGAAGCAGAGGCCTCCAGAGACCAGGGCTGCATGCAGAGTTGGGAAAGGGAACAATGGAGATCATATGCACATTTTGGCCTGATTTAGTGCCTTGAAATTCCCAGATGGGGAAAAGCTGCAGCTTCCCCAGTGCAGAGCTGATACCATCAGATTTGGCTTGCTCAAAAGGAACCCCAGCTTCATGAAACAGTGTTGGCACATGTCTCTTGCTGACATATTGATGTGCCTTACATGCAGCACCCTTTCCTCCTGGTGACATCTTCCAGCTGCAGGGCATTCTCCCTCTGCCTGTCTTCTTGTGCTGTCAGCAACCTGGAACAAGCAGCACAGATCAAGAATACAACCTGGTTACTGAGATCTTACTGCCAAGGCATTTGGCTCTGCCCTTTGCTCCCCAGCAGCCAGGAACGTTTAGGATTTTAAAAAGTGACTGGCCCAAAGACCAGGCTTCTCTGGAAGCTGGGCCAGATAAGCCACACACAGAAAATAAGCATGAATTTCCAGGGAACAGGGAAAGAAACTGAACACATACAAGAGGGGACAGTGTAGCTTAGTAGTCAGAGCACTAGACCCAGACGTGAGTGGTCTGTGTCTTATTCCCAAGCTACCTCATTGACAGCAGAATCCCAGGCTGCTTGCCTCACCTGCCTGGGCCGTGTCAGGCAGCAGCATGGTAATAAAGCACACTGAAGGCATATGCTATGGGAGACACGATTTACCTAGCTAGTAAGTAAATCATGCCAGTTAATGAACAGCTAAGCCCTGCTGTGAATTTAACAATGATGCAGCAGGAGGTGAAAGGATAAAAGAAAACAAAAGGATATTTTTCATGCAAGATTTCAAAGACTTTTTTCAAAACTACTTCCTTTTTTAAAAACTAAAAATCTTGCATAATATAATACAATGCTTAATAACATAAGGAAGAAAAAAAACCCTTAGAGATGTGTGTAGACTTCAAACTGAAAATGCCAACTTAAAATCTGAGATAGTGCGCAAAGTTTTTGTGATATTCAAATTAAACTCGCAGTCTTTCAACAGCCAGCTCTACCAAATAAAGCTTTGCATGCAATAACATCCACTTTACACTTGGTGCTTTCCAGGCACAGAAGACAAGGACCTGGAGTTAGGTGGAAGAGCACATTGCTCCGGGTCTTTTTTTGTGACATGGCACTAAGTCAGTCTCTAACAAGCCCCTTTTCTTGCCTGTTGCCCAGGACAGCCCCCACCAGTCACCTACAGCTGGGGAAATATTCCAGGGTGACTGTTCGTCTTCACTGACCTGGCCATGTGCAGCATGGGCTCCATGATGTTATAGCCAGTCATCGCACTGCACTCATAGAAGACAGCCTTGTATTCCTGCCAGAGAGCACAGCAAGCACCCGTGTTGGCTGCCAGCTCTCCCCCACCATTCACCCACACCCTTGGGAGCTGGCCCACCCTGGCCGCTGAGAACTCTGCCAAGAGCAGTGGGGAACAGGAGGGTGGCTGTTACCACCCTGCTGGGGGGCACACCCTGCTCACCAACACAGGAAAAAGGAGATGCTTTTTCAGCATTGGGGGCCCAGCCAGGGCGTCCAAAAGGGAATACCGGGTTATTTGGGAACAGAAAACATCCTGGAGTACCCTGAGTACTTGGATTCTCTTACTTTTGTGTTGCTGAGTCCAGAAGATGGGGAACACCTCTGAAACCCTGCCTCCTCCCACCCAGGGGCCAAAGTACCAATGGGCAGGGAGTGAGGAAGGAAGCAGGACAATTTTGCAGAGCATGCATTAGGGGAGTCCTCAAATGGGAAAACAGTGGTGCATGCTCCCTTCAGAAAGACTGAGCATCACTGTAAGGAGGCATCAAGCCTCAAGAGAAATACACGAGCATGCCTCAGGGGCCATTGTCTGCCACATGCTGGCCACCACCTCATCCTCCCTGGTACCAGAGCGACCTCAGTACATGACTGCATTGGAGAAACAGGGGGTATGGGAGGGAGAGGGAAGGTACCATACTGGGAAACGGCTCCAAGAAGGGCATCCTGCCAGTCAGGCTGCCCTGCTCACAGCTGGAGGGAGGCTGCAGAGCAGGTTGAACAGCAGACCACGGAGTCACACCTTCGCCAGCCTTTCCCCCTCCACCTTGGGCACATTCCGGGTCTCTCCCTGCACAGCATCCATTTTATTTCCAAGCAGAAACACCACAGCTCCATCCTCAATACCTTCCTGCAAAAGAAACAGAGTAAAGTACCCTAGAGACTCACCTGAGGGAGGGAGATATCTTGGAGCATATCCTGTTCCAGCTCATGCAAACAAGATCTTCAGTGGCAGCAGGATCAGGCCCTTTAGCTCATTAAAGGGCCACTCCTTAAATAAAGCCCCAGGGATTTGTAGAAGGAAGCTTAAACTACGGGAATGTATTTCAGATGTTTGGTATGTACAGCTGGGATGCTGAGAAAGGGGAGACAGGACATGAGTCCATTCTGGGAATAATGAGCCTAAAGAAAAGCAGTTTGCTGCTGTTTGGAATTTAAGTTCACGCAGAGCTTCTTAAGTTCAGTAATTTTCATGTGTGTGTGGTCCTATTCATCTTGTGTGCTGTCCTAAACTCAGCCATCCCTTGCTGAAAATCCACTGGCCAAGCAAGCTAAGCAACTTTCAACTCTTGTATAGGGTCTCTGTAGGAACTCTTACTCCTAGGTGATTCTTGGAGTCCATTACCTTTAGTAAAACTCCCTCAAGTTCCACTGGCTCACTAGAACATCACCAGGGTAAGGACTGCAGAACGGGGCTCCAAGTTATTTCTAAACTTGGCTGCCCTGGATGACTTACAGTACCTGAGCAGCTTCAAAGCAAGATAAATACTACGATGGGGAGAGGAAAATAAGAGAGATTATTAAAAGTTGCAGAATTCAGGTGCTTTGGTTTTCTGTGTGCTCAGTTTAACTTTCCTGAAAGAAGCCTGATTTTCAGAGACTGGTTAGTTTTGAAAATCTTATCCTTTGATCTTTTAGAGTCCAAAGAAATAGCTAAGTGGGTAGGGTTTTATTTTCCCCCATCAGGCCTATGGAAGTTAATGATATTAGAAACCTCCAACCTATGCTTATTCATTTCACTTAGATTTTGGTTTTTGAGACTTGGCACAATCAAAACAAAACCACCCTTGACAATTTCCCTTCAGCTCCGAGTCATCTACACACAACTTATTTAAATTACACAGACAAGTATTTTTGTCTCCGCTAG
>NW_009649309.1:745181-750254 GCF_000708025.1 Charadrius vociferus
AGAAGCGGACGGGGGGGGGGTGAGGCGGGGGGGCGGGGGGCAGACTACAGTATTTCTACACACTCACCAAGTAAACAAATAAAATTAAAAAAATCAACTGTTAAAGTTGAAGCAAATGGGGGGTAGGGGGGGAAGCTATTACTAGTATTTCAATTTTATCTAGAAATCTCAAAGCAGAGTCAGGATGTGATCATGTAAAGCACTGTGCCACGCATGCTGCAGGTCTTAGCCTAAATATACTAGGTCCGTCTCCCTTTCCTGTGCATAGGCTGGACACCAGGACAACTCCTTGCGTGAGCACAGGTGTGATGTGACTGTGTTTAGGAGATGTTGCCCAATGGACACGGGCTGCTTACAAACACATACTACTGTTTTGGCATGTCCCACCACCTCCTGCACAGAAACAGCCCTCCCTCATTTAATGGACTACCACTGGCTTTGGTATCTTCAAGAAGAAGCCCCTGGCCCCACACTGACTATCACAGGCAGTACCTACAGCATCTGCTTTGATAACTCATCTTCCCATGGTCAATAGGACCTCCTGGGGCACCGGAGAATGTCGCTCACAGACAGACTGTTGGAGCTGGTCTGGTGCAAGGCAGCAGCAGTACCACCAGTATTAGAGAGCTGAGGCCCTGCTCTCACCTGGACACTGCTCATCCAGTTCCGCACCGCCATGAAAGAGCACTCGGCTGTAATGTCGTACATCACCAGAATCCCATCTGCCTTCCGGAAATACTGCTTGGTAATGCTCCGAAACCTGAGTCCAAATGAAACCAAAGGCGCTCTCAGAACCACGGTTTTGTAATGACAAGGAACAGAATGGGGTTATCTGTATTTTAGTGCGGGCTTTCTGCAAGCCCTGGCAGCCCCTGTGCGTGAGATGTGTCCCCTGGGGCTGGTGCATACAGACTGGTGACAGGCAGGTCAGATCCTTGCACCTTTGAGGCAGGCCAACAGCCATGAGTAAGCAGGAGTCTTTCCAAACTCATGGTGCTGAGAAAGCAGGAAGGAAGACCTTTGCAGGTCCGGAGGAAAGAAACAGAAAAATCTGTTTAGGTGGGATAGGAAAAGGTAATTGCCTATAAAAAGGGAAATGGATTGAGAAAACATGACCTCTCTAGAGTCCAAAGGAATCTGCAGACTAAGCTGTACCACAGTATAAACTAGGCATGCATAATGTCTGCCCCAGTGCTGCCAAAACAGCAATTAAGATCTCAGCATCAACACAATCTGTTTCCAGTTTTGAATCTATAAAGCAATGCCATCATACATAAAAATCAGCAGTTAGACACAATTTCCGGGAGAAACTCCCACCAGACATCTACTTTGTCCTGTTAGAATCGCAGACCTGTATTTTGGGAATAAATTCCAACAAAAAAGAAACCCAAACCTTAAAATCTGTATGCAATTTGTGGCAGGGCCATGACATAACCACATTGACTGCAAACTGATGGAATTAAATGCAACAGAAGTACTGAGATCTCACTGGAGACCTGTGTATTTCAGCCCTGCACAGGATAATAAGCTCTCCTATTCTATTAAGAGCCAAGAAAACCTACAGCAAGTAGTAACCCTCCTGAACGCTTCAGATGATTGCCTGAAGCCAGTTCTTTCTCACTACAATAAGTGTTTGACATTCTAGCAACTACCCAACTGAGAAAGCACAGACTCTATCTTTGGCAGTCAAGTGCACGTCTGGAACAACAGGACAGGCTAGATGCTCCAGAAGAAGCATCAAATGTAGCGTGTACCACTCTCAGGGAAGTCACCAAGGAGTTCTTGCACGCTCCAAAAGGTTCCTCTATCTCTTCCAGAGGATATGAACAGTTGGACACCTACAGTTAGAAGTAATTAATATTTCTCTAGAAGCAAGAAAAGCTTTTGCTTCTTCCCAGGTCTCCTATTCAGTGTCAGCACTGAGCCAAGCCAAGTACACGTCTAAGACCTGCTAATGCTGCAGGTGCTTACCTTAAGGTCTTTCTGCAGAGGCAATATCTTAAATTTGGTCCCCGATACAATGTGGCCTCAGTAAAATATCACGCTTCATGTTATAACAGCTCCCCTTACTGCTTAGCTTCAGCACTAAAATAACCAGCAGGGTCCCCTCAAAAATCATTATTTCTCCAGCATGAAGCTTGATTTTGGAAGATACAGTTTGCTTCTCAACAGATACTCCTACTTAGTACGTTCCCACCAGTTCTGCGTGGTCTTAGCTTACTGAGGTAGACAGCATCATTAGTCCGTTGGCACAGCTCAGGATTGTAATATTCCCATGACCTCAGCTGCCTCCTGAAGGCCTGCCCCCATAACATATTTAGCCCAAAATACCCAGTACATATGTTTGCCAGGCTCTTGAGGTTAGCAGCCTGCTTGAAATAGCTTTTCATCTTCAGCTTCAAAGTGTATCCTAAATAAAGTCTTAATTTACATGAAGGTAGCACTGGGCCTACATCTCTAGTAGCAGATGAGGATCAAGTGTGTCCTCTACTACTCTGATCCTGGTAACATCTAGTGATGGCCCATGCTTTTGAAACTAGAGCCTTCAAATGGAGAATTTGTATTCACTGTCGCAAAAAGCTACACTGCCCCTCTATCGAGGATTATCACTTCCACAAGTCTATCAGCAGAAGGGACAGTGGAAGTGGCCAATAACCTCACTGACAGAGTCCAGCCGGGTAGTTCAAATCACCTTCCCCACAGGTAAAGCTAATTCAGGTAGCTCTGTCTGAATCAGATCTGGAAAGGTTCACACACTCCCTTCCACCCTCTGAATAGCAAGTGGTGGTGAGTTCCTGGGGACAGCAGTAGCACAGCTGAATCCGAGAACAGGATGTCTATCCAAAGCTTTGTTTCCATCCCAATCTGCAGCCATGTCCTGCAGCTTTTCCTAGAGGCAGGCTGATGCAGGAGAGCTTTGAGGGCTAGAGGCGCTTCAAACCCCACACCACACAGTGATTTACGGACAGACTACCTGAAGCCACAAGCGTGCAGGTGAAACATATGAAAAACTACTTTTGAGTAGTTTCAACATATGAAAAACTACTTTTCCGTCAGTCCTCCCTAGGCCCTGCTTTGCAGCCACAGCTTCTGGAAATCTCCAAAACGGTCTGTTCTTTATGAAGCTAACCGTTTTCCCAGCAACAGAAAACAGGTGCACGCGCTCTTTGCCTTTCCTCAGTTTTCTACACTGAGCCTAGCAGTAGGGCATCCTCACAGAAATTGCTTACCTTTCTTGTCCAGCTGTATCCCATAGCTGTAAGGCAACCTGAGTGTTATCCACCATCAGACTCTTGACCTGGTAATCGATACCTGTCAGGAAGGTAACAGTGATCATAAGGCAGGATGGAGAAAAAGCAACTTGCCATTGCAAGGCCAATCACCAAGATCAATACTATTTAGTTCAGAGAAATTGTAAGATTGATTTGAAATTGGGTGACGGACCATCTTTACCTTTAGTTGGGCTAAAATATGGGCAAAAAGCATGTGTCTAGGCTGACTTTCCCACCCTTAGCCAGATGAGTCAGGAACCCTATTACTTACCGATGGTTGCATTGAGCTCAGGCAAAAACCTGTCATGGCAGAAGCGGTGGATGAACGAACTCTTCCCAACACCGGAGTTCCCTACAAACACCACTTTAAAGATGCGGTCTGGGGAACAGCTGGCTGGTTCCAGTGCCTGGAGCTACAATGGAAAAAAGGGATACAGTTTTGAAAAGCCCAGCTGCAGACTGTGCTTTGATTTAGGCATTGGACTCCTGTGCTATATGGAGCTGGAGTTAGACAGGAAGAGAGTCAGAAACGTTCAAATCCCTGGTAAGTAGGTATTTGAGAAAGAACCCCAAGTAATGGCACTCACCCTGATTTCGGTGCCAACAGGCTGTCCTCTAGGAGGCAATGGAGCATCATCTAATCCATCTGCATTTTTTCTACTGTCAGCTGCACCTTTCAAAGCCATCTTCAACCACTCAGCATCTGCTGCCAATGACCATGTCCCCTTGTCTCTGCTCTTCTCTCTGATGTTCGTGCTGCCTCCTTCTCCTGTCTTCAGCCATGTCCCGTTGCCTGGGAAGTATTTACAGCTCTTTTTGTTGGGTTCTTCCACTGCCACATCCACGGGGAAGGTGAAGGGAAGGTCCGCAGAGGCCAGCTGTCTGCATTAAAGCCCACAGGCACCACAAATGATGGCGGGGAAAGGTGGGGAGAGGAGGAAGTTGCAAATTCCCAAAACAACCAGTGTGATCCAATTAATGCATATGCAACGCTTGCACGAACTCTACTTCATACATACACCCCCCATGCTCCCTGTGACTAAGGCATCAGTGACACCCCTAGGGAAACAGACAGCTCACCTGAGCTATGCTGTACTCATATGTGCCGACATGTATTTAATTAATTTTAATAAAAATTCCCACCTTCCAGATTTTTAAAGGATTCTTTGCCTGCCACTTCTCACAGTATTGAAAAATGAGGCAAAGCATACAAAGGTGGCAACAGGAAAATCTTTTTCTTTTTTTTTTTTTTTTTTTAAATGAAGGCAACAACCCCCCATCTATTACCAAATACAACAAAAAACAAGTAACAAAGGTTTCAAGGTTAGTGAAAAGAGTTTTGACTGCAGGCAGTAGGGTGATGGCTGGCTGATCATCTTTGGGAGGCTGCATGTGGTGTGCACACATGTTACTGCCCTCTGCCGAAGGCACACAGCCATGCTCCAGGAAACAAGTCCATCACTTCCAAATACTGCTGCAGCAGAGTCTTACTGAGCTCAGGCAGCAGAAACCTGCCACAGGTGTGCAAATTGCAGTGAGCATGCTCACACCAGGGTCACTTTGCCTGGTGTTGGCTCTGCGCTGGCCTGCATCCATGCCTGGCCTGAGGTAAAGACCCAAAAGACAGAGCACTGGCACAGGCTGCCCAGGGAGGTTGTGGAGTCCCCTTCTCTGGAGATTTTCAAGACCCACCTGGATGCAGTCCTGAGTAACGTGCTCTAGGCAATCCTGCTTTAGCAGGGGAGTTGGACTAGATGATCTCTAGAGGTCCCTTCCAACTCTGAAAATTCTGTGATTCTGT